>NW_004955420.1:1190801-1268811 GCF_000276665.1 Chinchilla lanigera
TTGAGCTTGTACTAGTGCCCTTCCCCAGAGCTGAACATTTCATCTTCTAAATGACATTTAGGGAGTTCAATCTCAAGTTATCTTATTGTCCCCAGGTGGTGGTAGTGTGTGTGTGTGTATGTATGTGTGTGTGTGTGTGTGTGTGTGTGTGTGTGTGTGCACAGGCAACTTTTTCTTTCTTGTAACTTCTATTCAAATACTGAAAAACTTTATAATATTTCCCAGAAGCTTAAGAACACCTTGTCACCGTAGGACTTTTCAATCTCTCTTCATCAATAGTCTTTTGCCTCAAGCCCGAACCTGGTGCAGACACATTGGTTAATACAGAAAGACCTGAAGAGGCTAACCAGGGGAAGAAGCCCACACAGTGAAAAGCTTGAAGCAGTGCTTCTGAATCTGCCCACTTCCAAGCTATCATCCCTTATTTCATTCAACCAGCACCATCTTACTGAATACCTTCTTTGAGTCATATGCCAGGCGTTCTACTGAGAACACAAATACGAACGAGCAACAGCCCTGCCCTCTAGGATTTCATTAACAGAATCCCAACTTTGTTTCTGGTCTTCATGCCATCCCCACTAAGAGGTTCTGCATACTCACCTTTGTCAGTACTGCACTAAACACGTATGCACAGCATTCCACTGAATCTTTGTTATGATTTAGATCTAAAATGTCACCCAAAGACTCATATTCAGAAATGAGGCATCTGGAATGGCCATGGAGTTCTATTCATCCACTGGTAAGTTCAGAAGCTAAATGTGCTATTCCCAGGCAAGGCCTGGTTGGATGTGAGTCACTGGGGGGATGATCTGGAAAGGATTTATCTTTTTTTTACTTTTGCATTTCTAATTTTAAATTTTTTTATTTTTTTATTTTAAAGAGAGCAGTAAAAACAAAAAAAGAATGTAGCAAATGCCAGGATCACAGACATAAACAAAACAAAGGAAGGACATTAAAAATGATACAGGGTTTCAAAACAAAATGATAGGAATTAGCAGTGGTTGTTATATTACATATTGTTATCTTCTGCGAAATTGTTCAGATTGCCCAATGTAAGAATGGAAGATTGTTCAAACCATTAAAAAGAATAAGACTCGGAAAGGGTTTATTTTTGTCCCTGCCTTGTCCCTTCTCTCTCTGTTGTCTGGCTGCCATGATATGAGCTGCTTTCTTCCAGGAAGTCCTTCCACCATGCCCTACCTTTTTGGAGCTGGGCAATGATGGACTATCCTTATAACACTATGGACTAGCTTCCTTTACCCTCATGTTACAGACGGGAAAACTATAGTGCAAGAAAATCAACTAACATCTCAAGTGATAATGCTGGAAGTGCAAAATCAGGGGTTCAAACCTGGGTTGTCTGGTGACACAGCCCAGGTGCTCTGGGCTGCATTGTTGTACTAGAGAGCTCTATTCCTGACCATAGCTGATGAGACCTGCAGTAGATACCTGAGCCGAGTGGGACAAGATTCCCACTAAAATTTAACATCAGGCCTGGGAGGTACTGGTTAATGTCTGCCAGCCACTGGACTAGGATATAGTGAATAGCTTATGATGAAGGGAGGAGAGGTGAGAGCACAAACATGCAGAGGGAGAGAAAGCTGGTCTGTGGGGAAAGACGGCAGAGAAGAAATGTGGAGACAACAGAGATGAGGCTAAGGAAAGATAGACAATGATATACACATGACAAGCTGCCTATGCTCTTGTCCCTTCATAGTTTCTAGCTCTAGTTCTACATAGGGACACAGCTCACTTTCTCCCTTTGGGGTTCCTTCCACAAAACACCTCTGAATCTTTACTTCCTTATTTCTGATACCCACCTACTGATACCTACCTATGTTATCAGTAAGTTATGCTAAGTGGGTTCTTTTTCTTATTATTTGTACCAAATGAGGCTTCATGATGGCAAACTAGTGTCTTGGTGCAGTGGGGCAGAAAAACACTGGAGATACCAGGAGATTCCAGGAAGGTGTTATGTACTGAGGCCCACTGAATCTCAGCAAAAACTTCCAGGAGAAAGAGACGGCTAAGCCAGACCCATAGGGGCCTGCTGAGTGAAGAACAGGCAGCAGTGTGGCAGGAGAACAGCACTGTGGGCAAATGGCAGAATGGAGAGGCTGTAGTATGTTGCAGAACAAGAGTAAAACATTAGTTAAGCTCTAGGACAGGGAAAAGTAGAACTTCAGGGACAGGAACCTCGTGGACAGGAGTGTGTACAGGGGAAAATCTGCACATCTGACAAGATCTTGGGTAGCAGAGCCAGTAAGATCCTATAGGACCATCACGCTCACTTACATGAGAATGACTTGAATGAGTTCTTTTTCTTTTTGAGACAGGGTCTTGCTATGTTGTTCAGGCTGGCCTTGAACTCACTATGTAGCGCAGGCTGGCCTCCAACTTACATCAGTCTTCCTGTCTCAGTCTCCCAAGTGCTGAGATTACAGGCATGTATCACAATGCCTGGATTTTGAGAGAGTTCTTAATGTTCAATTGGAGAACTGAAATAACAGCACTGTATAAGCTAAATATTAACGTAATGAGTTTTTATTATTTTGTCAGGGATATGCTTTAGCCCACATTTATCTTTTTAATTTACAGGGATGCCTTGGTTTATAAACTTAATTTGTTTTAGGATTTGGGGGAAGATGGCTGCATTTGTGTGTGTATGAGGAAGATGGCTGTCTTAGTTACTTTTCTTGTTGCTGAGACAAAAATACCTGACACTCAAGGTCAAAGGGGGAAAGGTTTATTTAGCTCACAGTTTGTAGAGGTTGTAGTTCATAATTAGTTGGCTCCAAGGCAGGGTGGTGAGGCACACAGGGATTGAAGAGGAGAAACAATTGTGGCGGGCAGAAGTTAGCAAAGCAGACAAGAGACAATCATAGCTCTTTCTATCCCTTATATCTTATGCAGGCTACTTAGGGTGCCTAGCACTCACACCCTTAGTCTTACTGCCCTTGAACCTAGCACTGCACCATGAATCAATCCCAGCATCACACACTATAGATCCAGCCACCTCTGAAAATCTCCATCTACGACCACATGAGGCTTTGGGGGAACATCTAGACACAAACCATAACAATGGCTATGGTTGTGTTTGTCACCCAATGTGGAGTTTGTAAAAGGAAGTGAAATTCTGCTGAATGCTTTTGTTTGTGAACTGAATTGTTTACAAGCAGAAGTGTTCATGAACTGAGGAGGTATTACTATATGCACTTTCAATGAATTTTTAACTCAAAGGCTTATATCATATTTAATTTTATGTGTCAACCCAACTGAGCCATAGGTGTCCAGATTAAACAGTACTTCTAGTCGTGCTTATAAGAGTGTTTCTGGGGACGAGGTTAGTATCTGTACTGGAGGGACTCAATAAACTAAATTTTCACTCCTCTTTGGGTGAGCATCAACCAATTTACCGAAGGCCTAAATAGAACAAAAGGTAGAGGAAGAAAGAACTGCCTCTTCCAACTTTTTTGTCTTACTACTTGAGTTGGAGCAATTCCTCTCATCTTCACCTACCAGCTGGGACTTAGACTACCAGCTTCCCTGGGTCTCCAGGTTGCAGATGGACTTCCCAGGCTCCATAATCTTATGAGCCACTTCTTGTCTCTCTGTCTCTCTCTGTCCCCCTCTCTCACTGACTCCCACCTTTCATCTCTCTCCATATAGGAATATTCTGTTTCTCTGGAAAATCTGGACTAATATAGATCATTTTTTAAAAACTTATTTTGTATAGTTTGTTATTTTAAAAGCTCACAGTTTGGAAAGGCACAATTTGGAAATTTAGAGGACAAAAATAAGAGATCATATTCATACAAAACACTGGTGAATGTGATTTTTCCAAGTGAATGATTGTGGCTGTACAATCTTGGAGGGCTTTAAGTAATATGAAATCATTCTGATGGGGCTGGCAACAAATGTCTACTTGGAGGTACTACTCTATTATAAAGACTCAGGCAAATTTTAAATCACATTAGAAATTGGAGTTCTTTTATTTGGAGTTAAAGAGTAATTCAGTCCTGGACATTCTCCTTCATGTTCTCCCAAGTGGCAAGCTCTAGAGCTAGAAGACCTGTATACTTCCATGATGAAGTACCACTCACCATGTGGGAGATTTATATTCCAGTACTACACAATGTCAACTTCAGCAGCCAAGTCCATTTCTCATTCCAGGCATACGTGAAAGGATTCTTTAAAGCCTACTTGAAAGATCTGAGAAGGCCATAAAAATGCAATTCTAGCAAGTTGTTTTGTGAACTAGTCTTCTGGTTATAGCTCCACTGTCAATTATTACTTCAAAGACCATATTCATCTCCAAACTACAGTTCCTTCCTTTCTTACAAAAGTGAGATGCCCTCTACCTTTTTGCAGAGCAAATCTGCCATTAGGGTTTCCCACTGTCTCCTGGCTGAAGAAAAAACTGATTCATGATATATATTTGTGTTTTAGAGGGAAGAGTGGGTTGTGATAAGAAATAAAGGAAAACTCAATTCATGGGGAGTGGAATAAAATAAAATAGGTAGAATTTACTGAACTTTTACATTTTTTAACTCACTCATTTAATATTCTGAACTATCTTATAGATCTTATGCTTACTTATGACATTTTTTACTATAATCTATGATAAAACAGGTGCAGGGAGGGGTCAGGTAACCTTGGGCCAAGGCTAACTGCCCATTATTTCCCTTCTAACTAAAGACCTACTCTCAAACTTGCATGGTGATGATGAAATGAAGAAGAGGATGACTGTAGTTAGTCAGGACACTGCTGGTTGGCACAGCTGAGTAGTAAGCTATTCTACATTGGAAGGGCAGGTGAATGGGAACACGTGCTTCTCACCAAAAGAAATGATGTTCCTGGAGTTTAAAAAAGCACCCAAAATACAGAGGTGCATTTTTATGTAGATCTGCATGTTTCCTTAATCTTTTTAAATATTAATTTAATGAGATAAGATGGTACCACCATTTTTAGAACCACTGAGCATTTTCCACATGAGATCCTCAAGGATAAAACCATGGGGTGAGGGGAGGCTCACAAAACCCACAATGCTATCCAGACAGACTATTCATTTCTCTTTTCCTGTTGTAGGAAACATCTGGATTTGCCAGTTTTATATCCTCAGGCTCAAATTTTATATTCTGATTTGCATAGTTCTTACTGAAGAATTTAGACTAATATAATTAAGTCAGGCTGCAAAATCTGAGAAGGATACAGGAAAGAAGGCAGTAGACAATTAGAATCACTCAACCATTTGAAAGCACAGGTTTTCCCCTCATTCCCAATGCTTAAAATACATGCTGTAAGCATTCTCTGTAAAAGCACTAATATAAAAACAACTTAAGAAAAGCACTTTCTCTACACAGTAGTTATATAAACTTACCTCTCTAATCATCAAGGTTCCTTCTCTTGAAATACTGCTGCTAAATGTGTCAGCATGAGAGGTCTCCAGCCCATGTGTTCCAACCATTCCCATATTGTACTGCTCATTGCTTCCTGGAGCTCCTGTTGGTCTAAGATGGGAAGAAACAGTATTCATGGCAAGGCATATTTAGCAAATACCATTTCCTGTCCATATTATTTTTACTGTAGTGAAGTATACATAACACAAAGTTTATCATTTTAACTATTTTAAGTACATTTCAGTGACCCAAGTATATTCCATATTAATTTTAGTTCGTTGATGCCTAAACTGGGATTCTACTTCTGCAGCATCATCTTTTGACCTATTCTTCTCTCTGCAGCTGGAGTGAGCTGAGCTTGCTGCTCTCCATGGAAAAGACTGCAGTGGGCATCAGGGTACAGCAGGCTCCACAGCATCTCCCTCTACTCCCATCATGTCCTTGGACCAGAAGTCACCCGATCTGCATTGCACCTGCTGTTTCTACTGCTGAGAAAGCTCTTGCTGCCCTGGCTCTTGGCTGGCCTCCTCTCATTCATCATCTGGCTTCATCTTGAATGATGTTTTCTCTGAGAAACTTTCTCTTATCAACTGTTTGTATCTTATTTTATCTGCTTCTTTTTTTTCTACTCATTGTTTTCTTTTTCATCACAGTGTGTAATTCTTTACCTTAGTCTCTCTTCATGTTTTTCTTCTCTCCCATTACAACATATTTGTGAGACTGGATTTCTTATCTCTCTACTCATCGTCATTTTGTGTCCAGCACCCAGTACAGAGTGTGGCACGTAGCAGGAGTACAAAGAGTAATCGCTAGATAATGAGGTTTCTGCTATTTATAGAGAAGAAATATCAATTAAGACCATTCAGGTTCGTTGGGGAATCCAGAACTAGGGGTGTAATTCAAATAGTACTCAGCATTTTTAAAAACCTCAGTATTAACCCCATACTGTGGTATATTTACTTCCAGGTTTTTCCCCTTCACTATTGTGCTGAAAATATAATAGGAAAAAGTATGGGATGTGGATACACTTCCCAGGAATACTGATTAAGTTTCCTGTGTATCCTGTGGTACAGAGCACAGTACCAGGGCTCCTGGGAGCTAACTGTCCACATCAGCTTCCTGGGTCTTAGTAATCTGTGAGTGCTACCTGTACACAACACGGGATTTCTCAGATTTAGGCACTTGGGAATGTGAGAACCAGGCAGGTGATGTGGTTTCAGTTTTTAGGGTTCCAGTTTCCAATGCTATGCTATACTACCTGCCCACCCCCACCCCAGTACTAGGGACTGAACCCAGGGAGCACTGAGCTACATCTCCTGCCCTTTCTAAAATTATTTTTTATTTGGAGACAGGATCTTTCTAAATTGTCTAGGTTGGTCTCTAACCTGTGATCCTCCCGCCTCAATGCTAAAATAGGAGAACGAAAAGTATAGCCCTTTTTTAAAAAAAGGGGCAAGGTGTCAAAGCTTGTTTTATTTTAGGTGTATTAACCGTAGTTTTTATTGTTTTAGTCTTTAATTTTAAGTGTTTCTTAAATATTTGAAAAATATCTGTGGCCTCTTGGACCCTATCAAACTCCAAGAACCTAATGAAATATTCACTCTAAGAAGCAAGAAATATATCAGATTTATGTCATCTCTGGGGCAGAGCAGACATATTTCAAGGATTTTCATCTGAAATAGAGTAAAAAAGATAGGAAGGTGAGTCCAGATAAGGAAATGTATGACAGGATATTTACTTAGAAATTACTAAACTGGAGCAGTGGATTGAGTTAATCTCAACTGGCTAGAATTGACGTGTTTGGGAAGAAACTTTAAGCAAGTATTTTTACTTTCAATATTCAGTCCAAGAAAGGAGGTATTAATAATGTTTCCGAGACATACAAAAAGAAATTGTTGCAATTATTTCTGGCATATTGATGCATTAGGAAATCACAATGGATCTCAAAACTATGATTTCTTTACTCATTTATTTGAAATTTAATTTTATTTGTATCTTTCCTTTCTTTAGTTGTCTTAAATTCTTCTTTGAGACAAGATGGGATAAAGCCAATAAATCAGTAACTGACATAAATAACAAGGGCCTTCCAGGTAAGGGATCCCTGCTGCTCTTTGTCAGTTAGCCATTCTTTGCCGCTGTCAGGGATTCAGGTTGATTTGTCGGCCTCTGGCAGGTTGACACTCTATAGTCTGGTTCTCCACTACCACAGACAATCCTATTAAATCCACAGGGTAAGAATATTTTGGCTTCCCTTTTTATCTTGATAATGTTCTGAATCTAATGAACATTTCAAACAGAAATGTGTAGGTATGGTTGAACTATTACGAAAAAAGTATTTTTAGAACTAATTCCAGCAAGATAATTCCTAAATTACCTTCATTTCCCACATATTTCAATTAAATTCATTCCCCCCAATTTTTCCATTTTCATTAGTTTTTTTACTAAGAAAATCATCATGAGTCTCTTTTCCACAGAATTTTATAGCAAAGATTTGATACAATAATCTTTTTGTCCATATTCTCTTTCAGAGGCTTTTGTCATCATTGTATTTTTACTGAAACCATTTTCCAGGGGTCAATTTTTATATTTTCAATTTTATGAGCTAGAACTACTTCATCTTTTTACAATTTTATGGTGAGCAATTTTGGCTGTTTTGAGTTTTGCTTTATATTATTTCTCTTGGTAATATTCCTTACCTTGAATAAAAGGTAATAATATGTATTTCTTCCTTCATTGATTTGCTTGTACAATGTTGAGCATTTCCTCTTGGATAGCCTAAACTCATCTTCTTAGGTAGAATTGGTCTGTTATGAATATTTTGTATGTATTTATTCTCTGTACATTATATAACTGCTCATACCAGTCAGATAACTGCTACCATTCTGTCCAATACAAGGTAATGAGCTTTCATTGTTACCCACAAATTTCTCCATGTTCCAAATCACCTCTCTATGCATTTCCTTTAAAAAAAGCAAAGCGCAGGTTACAGCGCATGTTTTAGGGAATATAGAACATTTTTACATCACAGAAGAGGAGTCCTTATGTCTAGCATTGTTGATCATTCCCCTCGGTCCTGTCCTCTTTGTTCCCCTGGTTTCTGTAGTATGTAAGCTTTCTCTGGTTTTCCTTTTGCTCCGCTTTTACCCTGCCTATTTCCTTCATGGGCTCTTCTTAAGCGTGAGGCATCCCTAGGATTCTCATCACTTCACGTAACCTTCTGGCATGCACTTATCTATGACCTTTATTATAATCACTACCCATTTACAGGATAATCCTAAATAAACATAGCTAATCACTTTACTCTGTGACTTATTCACTCAGTTTCCTGTTGGATGTTTCTACCTGGGTGGCCACTGAGATCATCATCTCCCTCCTGTATCACTGATCTCAGTGAGCGGCATTACAAGCCATGTATTTACCCTGCTGGAAACTCCATGGCCATTCTGGACTTCTTTTTCTCATTTTCTCACACTCACCTCCAGAACCTTCTTACTCTAACTGCTAAGCATGTCCCAAATACTTTCTGTCCTGTTGGTGACTGTCCCCATGAGGTCTGCTTCCTCTGCTACCTGACAACAGTCTTCTTGCTGTTCTCCATTTTCTGTCCTATTCTCCTCATATCCATTCCCCACAGCTGCAAAATGAACTCTCACAAACCAAATCTGACCTGTTGCTTTCTTGCTTTCAACCTTCAGTAGCTCCCCATTAACTGCAGGATGAATTTAAAGCTCTTTAATGTGGCTTAAAGGCCTTCCCTTATCTGGTCCTTGCCTATTTCTCTAACCCGAGTTTTAAATCAAATCCTTCCCATCCCCTGCCACTTCTAACCAGCAACATGTAGCTTACAGTAGTTTCCTATACATATTATACTATAAAACTCTTGGTGATTTTAGCCTGACCCTTTCCTTGGAAGGATTTTCTGCTCCATGCTTTCTCTTCGCTAACTCATCCTTTATGCCTCAGGTCAGGCATCCTCAAGTCCATCCCAGCTCAAGTGGGAAGACTCAAGTTAATCTGCACTCTGCTCCCACTGTCTCTCTACGTCTCTGCCACTGTGATCACTGCGCTTAGTACACGGGCCTGTAGTGGTCAGATCTAATTAGTGGGGTGAGTTCGGTGCCAAGCACCATGTGGCATGTAAGTAGCACCAAGTAAATGTTTATTACATCACTGAAGCTATAGGGCCAAAGGCATTGTTTAAGGCCTCTAGTAGAAATTTCATTCAAGCTTATTGTCAACATAGATCATCTGCAAATTGGTAAGTGATCAGCTATAAAAATATTGGCATGTTTAAATGTCCTAGAAAATGGGCTTCCCTAGAATGTGCTCAAATAAATTTTATAATTAGGTAGGTATTACAGGAGAATGAAAACTTATTCAGATATAGCATAGAATTTACAGTACAGAATGAACCTTAATGTATATAAAGTTTAAAAAATCAGTGTGGGGGTTGGAGGATCTCAGGAAAGGATGTTGACTATGACAAGAGAATCTAACTATATTGCACATGTATGAGAAATTTAAGTGAGGAGCGATAGGATGGGAGGAGACGGGCATTGACCTAAGCAACCTGGAAATTCCAGTACAGGGGCATTGTACCATACATCTAATCAGTACTCTTCAAAACTGCAAGGCCCATCAGAGCAAGGAGAGTCTGAGAAATTGTCATAACCATGAGGCATCTAAGGAGATATGACAATGGAATGGAATGTTGTAGCCTGGATGGATTTATGCTTATGGAGCGCCTGCTATCTGTAAGGCCCTTGGCTTGGCAAGGGGAAGTAGATATAAAAGCTGAACTAGGAATGGTCCCAAAGACCTTAGTATCCATAAGAGCACATTAAGATAAAAATTAAGAATATCTGAATAAGCCACAACCTATAGTTAATAATATACCAGTATATATCAGTATGGGCTCATTACTTATAACTTCGTGCCTCTAATAACTTATGTGTCATACTAAGATATGATGCTAACAATAGAGGAACTGCAAGTGGGGAGAAAGTGGTGGGTGTAATAACAAGGAACCTCAGTTATATCTCCTCAGTTTTCTGTAAATATACACGTACTTTAAAATATAAATCTATTAACAATAAAAGAATGGGAAAAGGCTATTTAAAAAATTCTACCAAGGCAAAACAGCAACTATGACATTTTATAGTTAAGGCAGTTTTTTGTTCTGAATATTATGTTGCCAATATAGGAACTGGGTTGGAAAAATTAGTTGTTCAAAATCCTATAAAGCCTTGTAAAAAAAACAAGGTTTGTAAAAAAATAAATCAAATCAAAACAAACAAAACAAAAAACCTCCAGTGATTTGAAGGAAACTACAGGAAATTTACTGTAATTAGGCTGCAGGTTTAGAACAATAATTTCCTCTAATTGGATTTGTCAAAGTGTTCCTGGAGGTATTGATTTAATTCAATTCACTACATGCTTATGGAGCACCTGCTATCTGTAAGGCCCTTGGCTTGGCAAGGGGAAGTAGATATAAAAGCTGAACTAGGAATGGTCCCAAAGACCTTAGTATCCATGAGAGCACAGCACATCACAAATACACTCAAAGACAAAGCCAGTCATCAGTGAGAAGGGAGGACAGAGGGCAGGGTCATGCCAAGGAAAGGCACACAGCTGGAAAAGGTCAAGGACGGACCCTGTAGGGGTGGCGAAGGTGTCAGTTTGGTTGGAGCACGTTAGGGGCAAGCATGGGCCCAGGTGACAGAATGGATCATAGGTAACAAGATGTAAAGCAATAGCAGTCACCTTTCTCCAACACTAATCAGGCCAGAGCTTGCAAAGGCTGGGAGAGCAGAGAACTTATGGCAAGAGAGGTGTGACAGCAGCCCAAAGGCAGACCATGGGGTCAGAACCATGGCTCTTTAGTGAGAAAGAAAAGGAAGGAACACAAAGATACATAGCTTTTGTTGTCCAGATGCCATTTTGTGAGACTGTATAAATTCACTGATGTGCTAGGGTAGATGGTCCTACCGATCAAGACTGTGCCTCACATGTACTGTTAGAAGCACATTCTGATATCTGAGGTTAAGAAACTAACACAAAAGGATCCCTCTTGCTTACTTGGAATGATGCACAAATCAAGTTACATGTTTCCTTCCCTTCTTCCTACTCTATGAATCTTTCATTTGTTCTTGATTTTAAAAGTAGTACATGTCCATCATATAATTGAAAATATGCATAAAGTAAGTCCTTCATAACTGTATAATCCTGAGGAGCTCCTTCTATAATTTTAGTCATTTTCCCTCTACTCATTATTTTTCTGTGCATGCGGCACTGGGACATAGTGCAACTGGAGAACACAAAGTTAGATGCACTCTTATAGGTTGTACTTTACACAATAAATATGAATGTGCACATAGAAGAAAGCTACAGCTTTGAACACTGGCATCCACAGCAGTTTGCTTAAAAGGCTAGGGCTCCATTTATAAGAAGCTCTTTTGTGTATGTTTTATGAGAGCAAACTGCTACAATATATTTTTATTTTCGGTTCTAAAAAATACAGCATCAAATATGAAGGTTTATCTAAAAGGAATAAAAGTAATAGAACTTATATAAAAACAATTTTGCCCTTAAATATTCTTATTCCTAAAGAAGTAACTGTCTTATAATGGATTTTTAATAGTATGAAATTTCTTAGGCATACAATTATCCAGTTGAGAAGAAAAGACTGTATTTTTTTTTTTTTTTTTTTGGTTTTTCTCTGGTACCGGGAACCGAACTCACGACCTTGCGCTTGCCAGGCAGGCGCTTTTTGCCGCTGAGCTAAATCCCCAGCCCCTGTATTTTTTATATGCATATAAAACTCATCCTATGTACCATTGACCAAATTGGAATAAACACACACACTACATTTGTGTCCTTTTTCCCCGACTATATCACATATCTGATAAAATATTTTAAATGTTTTTTACTGAATGAACATTTCAATCTATTTACCAGTTCTTCAAGAATCCTGTCAAGTCTTGTCTCCTCTGTAAATATTCCATGATAGCCTCAGTTCATTATCTCTTCCTTGGATTATAGTATTGCTCCTCTGAATTGCTTTACCAGTGTCTCATTTGTTCTCTTTCTCAATCATCTTGCTGAAATAATCTTCCTTATATACAGCACTGACTATGTCACTTTTCAGCTCAAAACACCATCAACAGTTCCCAATGGCTGTTCATTGGTCTGGTTTCCCTACTTCTTACCCCTGCACCCTACATTTCCACAAAGCTCATTTTCCTGTATCTTTACTTCAACTCTTCCTTACATCTAGAATTTTAATACCATCCCATGTCCTTTTCTGTCTTGCTGATTATTATTTGCATACATTTGTCTTTTCTTTGCATTATGCTATAGTCAGGCTATTAGTCAGGACTTGCAATTTCAGTTTAGCATAATTAAATGTAAATTGTCATCACTGACAACACATTCTATTCCAGACATCCTGTGAGGTGTGCAGTAAAGCAATGGGTAAGACATTGTCCCTACCCTCAGAAATATCTCAGCTCAGAGAGGGAGAAAAACACACAATAAATAATCGTGATTCACGGCACTACATGAAAATGCGGGAAGGCACGAGATACAGTAGCAGCATAGCAGAGAGCTCAAGCTGTACCTCTGCAGATGTGGCTGTGAGTTGGTGACTCCTAAACTGACCAGACAGTGCTGGACAGCAGAGAGAAGAGCAACATGGTTTGTTCAGGGAAATTTTAGAAAAGGGGTATTTTTCTGCAGTGGGGCAGAAGTTCCAGATCTGCCTTTAGATGGAGGAGGGAAAACATCTTTCGTAGCTTTGCAAAAAATGATTGGAAACTTAAAAACCAAATGCTGTATTACATTTTTTCTCAAACTGGCTATTCTTCCAAATGTTTATATTAGCCTGCTGTTTTCCCATGTAAAATTTTGCCTCCGTCCAACTAGGATATAGATTTTTGGAAGGCAGAATACAAGGATGTACTTTTTGAATGTCTCAAAACCCTCAGTAGAGTGCTTAACCCATAACAGGAATTTTCACCACCTTTTATAATATATTCTTTTCTGATAGTTTGTATGCTCAATGCTTAAAGAGAATTCTGAACATCTGTTAGAAGAGTTAAACAATGCTGAATCAAAACAAAAACTGAAAGGGCCAGCATGTTTTACAGAAATGTTCTGGATTAGTGATTTTGCCTCTAGAACAGTTTTATTTGCTGTTAAAAGAGCAATTTAATATAATTTGTTTCAAAATGTCATATTTTAGCATATTTATGGCTGTCAGTAAGTGGGGAACCAAAAGAAAATAACAAGTATGGATTTTCTACAATGATAACTGTGCTTGTCTCTCAGAATTGCTGGCATGTAACAATGGTTAATCAATGCATGACATGCCCTGAAGACTGGCCATCCCAGACTCTAATCCCTGAACAGGCAATAATATGTGGCCTTCTGATATCTTCTCTATACAGAATAAGTATGGTCTGATGATTAAGTAAATAAATCCAAGAAATGGATATGAATGAACAGTGAAGTTGGAGAAGTTAGCAATGCATCCCAGTAGAGCTATGATAAGCCAGGGAAATAACCTCTTGAGTTTATTTGGGGGATTAATTAAGGAAGCAATAGAAGATGAAGACAATTCCCACAGGTTCCATTCTAGTGAAAGAAAAAGAAAAGCAGTGAGCTTCCTGCTTACATTTACAACAAAAGAAAAAGGAGAAAGTAAAGGTTATAACTACTATAGAAAAGATATGTAGGCACAGCTATAGATGTAAGTATACAAAAAGCAGACTACAGAGAGAGTACCAGAAAGTATGTGATACAGAAACTAGCCATAGGAAAAAAAGGATCAAGTAAAAGAGATAAAAAAGAGGATGGAGTAGAAAATCATAGCAGGCATATTTACATTAAACAGAAGTTTCTCTGAAAGACTAGTCCCCGCTTCTTTGTTGGGATGCTAACCCATGCTGCCATGTGCACTTTTCTTTACTTATTGTAGTAGTGGTGATGAGGGAACATATGTCTCCTGTTATTTTTTTAATCCCTAAGTTTCTTTGTTTATGAGTTCACTCTATCAGTTCAACTCTATCTGTTCATGTACCAACAGTCTGGTTATCAATATTGTTTTCCTTGGAGATGAAAGGAACCAAGAGTTACCAAAAGGATGGTCAATGCAACGATAATGAGTAGGAAAAGCTTAACAGTCCTAGAAATGCTACATTTTCTAAGTGATTGTCTCTGTGGAAACTCTGACAGAACTATGGTGTAGTAAGAACTGAAGTCCCCAAGATCCATTTGTCTTGCCAGTGGCCCATATGCAATTTACATTTAGTTCATATTTCTTGTCCTTTTATTTTGAAGACCTAGTCCCTTCCTGGTCTACACTTAAGGAGTACTCTCCAGCTGGGCACAGTAGCACATTCCTGTAGTCCCAGCTACTCATGAGGCTGAGGTAGGAGGATCTCTTGAGCCTTGATGTTTGGGGCCTCACAGACTCTTTTTGGGACTCTGCTAAAAAGAAGGAAATCGTAGGCTCCCAGAGGGAGGGCCCCCAGTGCACGGGGAACCTCGGGCGGGGAGCGCTGGTCTTCCGGCTGGCTAGGTTCCTGCCTTGTAGGCTCTCGGAGGGAGGGCCTCCAGTGCACGGGGAGCCTCGGGCAGGGAGCACCGGTCTTTGGACCAGCGGCTCACTCCCGGCCTTGTAGGCCCCTGGAAGGAGGGCTTCTGGCACACAGGGAGCCACAGGCGGGGAGCGCCAGTCTTCCAGCTGGCTAGCTTCCTGCCTCGTAGGCCCCCAGAGGGAGGGCCCCCAGTGCATGGGGAGCCATGCGGCGGTGAGCGCTGTTGCGCACCGGCCCTTAGGCCGGCCACCGCCGCTCAATTGAGATCTATCATGACACAGAGAAACAGTGACACAATTGACCCACCATGCACTGACTGCAGTTGCCCACCCAAGGATGTGTGTGAATCATTCAAACTTTGAACAACCCCTGGGAATACATGCCATACAACGGGCCACTCTTGCTCCTGCCATTGAGAACTGGAAAGGTCCAGAGCCAGTGGAGGAGCAGCTGCTGAACAAGGACTCAGAGAACATGAGAATGCAGACTAAGCCCACAGAGTCAGAGGTCCAGTGGACTGGGGTCATGAGAGCCGCTCGGAAGCTGTAAACCAGGAGGACCTTGCACAATACCTGCAGAGACTCACTGGAAGCCATTCTTCCCCTGACATTACAGGCTGTGGTGGAGCTCTGGAGAAGTCTACAGCAGGATTCCTTCTGCCTGTGCTGACAGTTGGGGAGAGGACACTAACTGGTTATGGGGTCCCAATGCGATGGGAGGCTAGAGAGAAAACGCTACAAAAAATGGCTTTCGCCCCAGACGACTCACTTGATTTTTGACAACCCTTAGGCTGTAACTACTTGTTAGATCCTTCTTGTGTATCTCTGTCTTCCTGAGAAACCACTTTGAAGATACCACCATGTATTAAAGCAATCATTGATATTTTCCTACTAATCTATCCATAACTCTGTAATGTTTGTATTGTTCCTATCCTATTTCATAAATGGATCCATGTTTATTATTATGTGTTTCCTACAACAACCATTGAGAATTATTGAATGATTATTCAGTAGGTCACTCATGTATAGTTCTATTTATATTATTTAGAAGGCACTTTGAAGATACCTATGTATAGTACAACAACTATTGATAATCTCCTACCTCTTTTGTCTGTAACTCACTATCGTTTGTCTATTTGTTTTCCTGAGAAACTATCTTATAGATAACAATATGTAAAACAATAACCATTGATAATTTCCTACCACTTTGTCTGTAATTTGGTAAGCCCCTCCTATTATTATGTTATCCTTCTTTTACTCTTTAAAATAAAAAAAAAATAAATAAATAAATAATAAAAAGGAAAGAGAGAGAGAAAAGAAGGAAGGAGGAAGAAAGGGAGGGAGGGGGAGAGAAGAAAGAAAGAGAGAAAGAAAGAAAGAAAAAAGAAAAGAAAAGAAAAGAAAAAAAGAAGAAAAGAGAAGAAAAGAAAAAAGAAAGTAATCCTCTTACATCAGTCTGGGTATGTCACTGACAGCCACTGTCCCATCATGGGTTTCACTCTCTCCGTCTTCCTCCTCCTCCTCACTACTCTCTGACTCTTCACTGGAGGAGGAATAATCAGTCACCTTCTTCAGTGGGCGATTTGTTTCTTCAATCCGCAGTTCTCTTAATTCTTTGGCTAATGCCGTCAGATCCTATGAGAGGAGAGTTTGTTCAGCATATGAACTGCAGATATGACCCAGGTTACATCTCTCAGCAAGTCAGTGCTCCAGCTTAAGCACAAGAAAGAAAGCTCTATTGAGAAGTGTGACAAACATAGTTACTGCATGGAATTAAGAAAACGATGTTTGTGGCGAGTAGAAGCTAGAAAAGAAAGATGAAATCAATTTAAACTTTGTTCAAAACCAATAGCTAGACTGAGACTCTCCCATTCTGAATATATGTGCATATGTATGTGTATGCTGTACTGTGTGCATACACGTATATACAGACATTGTTCTTTCATTTTAGTTTGAGAAGGTGAAGTTCATCACCCTCAAAATTAATGGAAAAGCATATGGTTAAAAATTGTTTCCCAGGATTCTGGGACTCCTCCCCAAGCCATGGTCATGGCCTTTCCCATCTTAGGATTGCTACTGTACCAAAATCTAGCATCAGTCATAGAACAGAGCAATTCTCAAGGTTCATTTAGTGTGTCATCATTCCCTGGAGAGCAGAGGCGCCACATCAAATGATGGCCCACCCCAAAGCCTACTGCCACTGAAATTTATAGCCACAAAGCTGAGTTAATTGAAAGAAACTGAGAGAGAGAAAGAGAGAATCTCTTCCAAAATGATAGGTGTTTCATTTTCTTAGGTTTTAAATCCAGTCACCTGATAGAAACCCTGGCAAAGAACACTGAAATGAATGTGCAAACACCCAAAGGAAGAGATAATTTTTCAGTTTTCCATGAGTATGATGAAACCTTTAGCCTTATGGATGTGATGATGTGGTATTTATTCACCAGGCACATTGCAGGCAGTGTGCTGAATATCTGACTACCATGCTTTCAGAGCAAGGCAGAGGGAAGCAGTTCTGCAAAAGCATGGCCGCTCTAATTTGCATGGGTTAAACTGCCCATGGCACACAGCATGCAAATGAGGAAAAAGCAATTTGATATTAATCTTACCATTTCTCCCTATTTAGTGACCCATGTGGGAATCAGAGCATTCAGTGAGAGACAGGAGATGAGGGAGAAAGAAACTCATTGAAAAATACTAAATCCTACAATTTTCTTATGGCCATATTCTCTCTTTATTTCAATCCAGAAATATATCTGTCCAATTCACCTGATATGAAATTAATAAAGGTGACCTACAGGATGTCAAATAGTCTATCTCAATTAGCTAGAAGAAAAACTGTGATCAATAGGTACAGTTTACATAGTAATTATAATTTTATTCTGAAAGCACAACAAACTATCGTGTTTTTCTAGTGCCATGTGCATGCCAGGCACAGCTATTTTGGTTAAGATTAGGGGAGGAAACACATCAGACCTTTCAGCTGAAATTTAGGAAGTGAAAGGTATTAACTGAAGGAGTCATTTCCTTCTAATTTCATAAAAATCACAGGGAAAGCAGTGATGACTTAATGTCCTAAATGTCAACTGAATTGAAGTCCTTGGAAAAGGAAAGTTTCTGAAATTCAAACCGTTCATTTTATTCTCCAGTGAACTTGGGGCTTTTCCATGCACACATGGGCTCAAATGCCCAGCCTCAGTCTCGGTCTCAATGGGCATAGTTCATTTGTGAAAGGGAAAGTAAGAGTTTTATTAAAAAGGCTCAGTGGTGTTTACATAAAATGTATACTACCAAATAAGAGGAAAACTCTCACATAGAATTTTATGTAAACTTATATCTGGTTTCTTTACCAATGGAGCAAAACAGGCAAAGCTAATCCCCAGATTTCAGCTTTTTATTTATTTCCTCTTGGTAATTGTTACTGCTTATCTTCACTAAATAGAAAAGGAAGTGGAGAGACTGTTGTACTTGAGCTTAACGGGAACATACAGTCCAGGTATTTGTTAAGGCTATGGAAGAAGGATATTATAATCTTCAAAGTCAGCAAAATAAAAACAAATTAGAAAATTTATTTTATATTTTGATTTTTATGTAAGTCTCATCAATGAATATAACTGGTATTTAAAATGTTACTTGTCATTTAAATTATATTTTATTCTAAGTTAAAGAGAGAATATGGTTTAAAATAATTTGTTCTCAATAATGACTAAAATATAATACTACCATCTATGACTTATTTAAGTTAATGATATATTTTCCCCCTGGGCTTTGTTTTCCTTATTTTGACATTTGAAAAATTTAAAAAAGACAAAAGATTAAAAAAAACCCAAATTATTTAGAAATATATTAGTCTATAGCTCACTGAGTTAAGGAAACTTTTACATCTTAAAAATGACCTACATTTTCCCAAACATTGCCCAGTATTTAGAAACACTTTAAAGTTTTAGCCTGCTTTATAATTTCATGTTTGATCAGAATTTTTTGTTTATGTAACATTATAAGCTCTTTTCTGGAACTTTAGGAATAATTACAGATTACTTTTAAGTTTAATTGGTAATAATTTGGAGGATGTGACATATTTCAAAATTTCAAGATAACAATAATGAGTAACTCAAAAGTAATAACCCCAAAGAAAATTAATCTTCATTTGCCAATAACAACAACAACAAAAAAAAACATTTGCCAATAACTTATGTGTTTAGCTGAAGTTTTATTTCTTATCCATCCACTCTGGAGAAATTTACAGTAGCAAAGTTATAGAAAGTAGACATGTTCAGATCCATTTTCATACATTTTATTCCCTAACAATAACAATTTTCTCCATATAATGAGCTCCCCAGTAATTTACTGCTTGGCTGTCTAAGCCTGAAGCTACAAAGTATTAAAAAGGGAAAATAAAACTGCTACTTAGCATGAAAATATTTGAGAATGTATGCCTAAAAGAGAAATATGGCAAAATGGTAAGTTTTTTGACTCCAGAGCAAATATGAAAATAGGCTTGTTATATTCAAAGGCTTTTTTGATGTAATACTTTTTAGATTTAACTTGATATGATTTTTCATTCAAAAGAGCTTAGTTAATCTGAAAATTACTCACATAACTTTTCTACAAAGGTGCTCTTTTTCAAAATACAGTTTATTCAAATTCTAGTTTAGTTTCTTGAACTATTATATTGTTAAGGAATTTTAAGCTGAGTTTTTCCTTATGTATCCTTATTTTTTTTTAAGGAAACCTAAAAAATGACACCCAGCAAATCACCTAGGCTCCTTATCGTCAAGTGAGGGATAAAAGAGTTGGACCAGTTATTGCTCAAGTTCAGGCCCATTTATGGTTGTACTCCATAATTCCTCAGACTCCTGCACACTAACGAAGAAAAAGTCATAAGGACGTTTGCTTATGCATGTAATATTCATGTCGCATATTTAATTGTGCTAAAGTAGAACAGATTTATTTTCAAACGTTGTATTAAAAAATCATAGACTATTCTGCAAAATCTCATATTCCCTTAAAAAGTGCAAAATTAATTGGTACTCCCCAGATAAATTTTTATGAAAAACTGAACTATTAAACTACCAATCATAAGCAAAACATTTTCAGAAAGATTTTTAAGACTTTTCATTTCAACAGTGGGTTATCTAAATGGCAATTAGTCACCAAGGGGGATGCAATCCATATTAAAACCCACCAGTGGAGAAGGGAGAAAGCTTTAATTCATAGTTTCTCAACTGTGGTATGACTGACATTCGAGGTTCAGTATAAATCTTCATTATCCTCCTATGTACTGTAGGATGGCTAGCAGCACTCTTTTACTCTATGTAAAAGGTACTAGTAGCACTACATTCTACCCCAATTCTGACAACTAAACTGGCTCCAGACTTGGTCAAATTTCTGCTAAGGGAAGAGCAATGAAAGGATCATCTCTGGCTGAGAACCACAGGGCTAGGTAAACCAATACAGCCCATGTTCTCAGTGGTTTACCAGTGATGCTCGTGAGGGAAGGTTGTCAGCACCACCTGGAGGGGTTCTTCTAGCCACATGGCTCCTGAGACTGCAGCAGTGTGCAACTCACACCACCTCAAGTGTTTATAATTACAGATACCTCTCTTGTCACCTCTCATCTTTGTTCGGTGTGGTGGAGTGCACCAAAACAAATAAAGCAATTCTGTAAAGCTTAAAATATCCAGGGCTAAGCAGCTGAGATCTACTATAGCCCTTTCTTTTGTGAGTGGCACTCTCATGTTAATTTCTGGACTCATGAAATTTCCCTTGTGTTATGCACGCATACAACCATCTTACTGGCATCTGAAATATCAAAAAATTATCTCTTCCTTCAGCTGTTCTGGGAGAAAATTGATAAAAAGTGAGAATTTCCCCATCCTTGTTATTATAAGGAAAAGGGACACGCAAGGCCCTCACACAGAGCAATTACAAAACCCCTTTTCTTTTTCTACAAATACTATCCATACACTGCAGACATGCAGAGTTTTATCCCTTTATGAACGATAATCTGTTTAACTAGGAAAATAACTTTCTAAATCACTCTGAACAGTGAGGTGGTCATAACTCTCAGAAAGTGAGGCTCACTGACGAAAGCGAAATGAAAACCAGATGCGCAGAAACATGCTTTTCCCACCTGCAATAAAAAAAAAAAAAAAAAAAAGCTCCAAGCCTCTGGCCCAAACCTTACCAATCATGATAACAGCTTGGCTTTCTGTAGTACTTTATAGTTCATAAAATGCTTCTGCACACATGACCTTGAGTGATCTAAACATCTTGTAATTGAGGCAGAGCAGGTGTTCTTATCCTCATTTTACAGACGAGGAAATCCCGGCCTAGAGAGGTTATGAGACTTGTACTAGCCAGCTATTCATCAGTGAAGCCAAGATTTTAATGCTGTTTGCTATTCCCCTAAGTCAGTGCTTTTTCCATATCATTTCACAAAAGTAGCCTTCTGCAGAGCTACTGCCTTAAAGCCAAAACTATAGTCATCAGATTCCATGCATTTAGGACTTTTTTAAAGGCCTGGTTGTTAAAAAAATTTCACTACGTATATTCATGCAGGTCCGACAAACAGCAGTAAGACAGTCATCCTTCTTAGCAAGCTACCTACAATTGACAAAGCCATATATTTTTCTAATGGAAAAAATGGCTCTACAGATAAAGAAATAAAGTCACTTAACTCACCAGGATTCACTAACTCAAGTGGATGCTGCTACTGATGCTACTGTTAATGTTCCTCAGAATTAATCTAACAATACCCAGTGACTCCCTGTTCACAAATTACACACTATAAATTTGGAGGACTCTAAAATAGTGTCTCTTTTCTTTCTTGTAAAACTGGTGAGAGCCATCTCCTAGTAAAGCTGGGGAATATATTCCCTATGGGAAGGGGCTGGAGGGAGAAACTATGCCATTAATAAATCACCGATATTTGCTGTTGGCCAGACTGGAACATGGAAAAAGTAACATACTCATTTGGAAGGAAGGGCTGGGAAGCTTTACTGGGTAGGTCTGAGCATCTCAGGCTGCCTTTTGTTGAAAGGGCTCTTCTCCCTCCAGATTTCGCAGAAGTCCTCAGCAAAGCCACAGCCTTAAAGCCATAGCTACAGTCAGCAGATTCCATGCATTTAGGACTTTTCACAAGGCCTGAGTGGCTTTAAACCTGTAACTCCACTGGACTCCTTTTCTAAATTAAACAGCAGGAAATCAGTTTAATATTTAATCTTGTGAAAGTATGACCCAAAAGAGGTAATACTAACCTCATCTATAGCTTTCTTATAGCTCTGAGGTAAGAGGAACCCAATCCAGAAGAATCCACAGAAGAGGAAAAGCCAGAAGAAAAGAAGCAGGTTAGACACAAAATTGGAATCGTTAGTACAAAATTGATAAAGGCAAAAGAACAAAGAGAAGTTCAACCCAGAATAATGTGAATTCCCTTCATTTCTACTCAATAGACTCCTAACTTTAAAAAGAACAGAGTAAATCAAAAAGGCTTTGCATTCATTTTTCATAGAAATGAGTCTCAGAAAATTGAAATAAGTGGACAGTGACTCATCCCAAATTAATTTTCCACTTTTCAGTTTCAGCCTGCATGCTCTTAATCCTTTTTTAAAGCTACTTTGAAAGCTACTTGTGTCCATCATTTATAGCAATGAAGCTGGATTTCAAGTTGCCATGCCTCCCTGTGACACTACGCTTACCAAGTTTCATCCCATAAAAGATACGGAAGTTCCTAAAGGCATGAAGAGTAGCAGAAAAACAGTTGTGCTAATTTATATGGAAAATAATATTAGGGAAGGGCAGAGAAGTTAATAGGACATGTTCAAGTGTCCTTAACTGCCAGTTTTAACATCTTTTGCCATAGCCGCTGAGGTAAAACTATGGAATGATACGAGTTATTTCTCCTCCTGTTTTATTCTCTGAAGGGGCACTGACAGTCACCAAAATAATTCAGAGGCAGAAGAAACAGCCCAAGATCTGTTCAGTTTTTCCCAAATCAGGTGTGACTTCTTTCTTACTGATATTGAAGAGTTTTATTCATAATGATGAGTGTATTCCCACCTACTTTAATTTGTGAGTTCTCTGGTACATTCAGAGTTTCAAACCCAGAGAGAAAAGCACTCACAGCTGGTCGGCTGGGCCTGGTAATATCCCTGGATTCTTCTGGCTTCACCTTGGAAGGCTCGTGGGGGAGCACAGGTGATCCTTCTGACTTACTGTTAGCTAAAGGAAAAATACAGGGTCAAGAAACGCATTGACCATCAAAGAGTGCTGACATTAGAATTCTGGGTGAGTCATTTGTGAAGATTCATCCCTTCAGGGTTACTCAGTGCACACGTCATTCACTTAGCCAAATCCCCAAGCACATTCATGGAAAAATAATAAATGTTCAGGCAAACAAAGTCAGGCAGACACATTTAGGCTTGTAACCCAGAAGTCACTAGTAACAATAAGAAAAACTGTAGGAAGTGACCTGCCCTACTTCCATTTACTGAGGGGTTACTGATACTGAGAGGTTTCTGATACATACTGTGCCTTCTCTGGCAATCACCTCATTTCATTTTTGCTCCAACCCAACAGAGTGGTACTATTTTCCTATTTTACAGGTTTAGAAAGTTGACAGAGGTGGACTGAAGTTATGACTGCATAGACTGACCTGGGTTTCTTTCTAATTTCCGAAATTTTTATTCCCAGTCTCTACACTTCAAATTAAGGTTCTGTGCTTGGTTTCTTCTTTTACTACTTATTCATCAGGATAAATTATTTTGATGGATTTTTGGTGAGAAAAAATAAAATCTCATTTGCTTGAGCGTCTTACAATGGGAATAGAGTGACATCTGTGTACTCTAAGAAAGAAAAAAAGAAGTAGGGGCAGGATGGATATTTGTGATAAAGGGAAAGGGCCCTAGAACAGAGGTACAGAGCAAGGAGTGAGGGGTCCCTGCAGCTGCAGAGTGAACAGCTCCTATATAGGTTATTAGCTTATCAGTAGAGGAGAAAGAGGAGAGATGTTTTGTTTTAAAGTAGTTGTTCCTAATTAGGGACATATCAGGCATACAAGAATACTTTTAACTTAAAACTACGGACCAAAGGAAAGAATGTAAGAATTAAGATATATTTGGCTTTTTTTTGTAACATTTGCTCTAAAAAGGTAAGGGAGTGAGAAGGTAGCAGTTCTCTAGCCAAGAAATTTATGTTTGGCTCAGGGATACAAAGACATACATAGCTATGGGAAGTACCACAAACATGACAGAGTTCATACAGGAGAAGCCATGAACCAGCCCATGTCCCAAGTCATACACATGGACATTACATGCTAGATGTCAAGCTTTTGAAAATAGACATGTGGTGATCTTACTTACTACTACCTGATAGGACTATTAGGAGGTAGACTATGTTTGTGTCTCCTGAAGAGGCCAAGGAAGAATAAAGAACTGGAGATTTCCATCAGACAGAATAATTTGTAAGTACATTTTCAAATTGCACTTCAAAAAGTAGTAGACTCGGGGGCTGGGGATTTAGCTCAGCAGCAAAAGCGCCTGCCTGGCAAGCGCAAAGTCGTGAGTTCGGTTCCCGGTACCGGAGAAAAACCGAAAAAAAAACAAAAAAACAAAAAACAAACAACAAAAAAGTAGTGGACTCTATCACTTGGAAGCAAAATTATCTTCTGAAGAAGGTGATTTGGAAGGAGTAAATGTTTTAATTTATTAGTATGTGTTTGCAATATAGTGACCACTTTCATGTGGGTGTTTGGTACATGTACATTACACATCTTAATTCTTTTCTTAAATCCCTTTCCCTTTTCCCCTTCCACCCTTGCTGTTTGCAGAAGGTCTATATTACTGTTTCCTTTTTTCTATTTTTGAATTTGCTCTTTAATATATTTATACTTTGGGTTTCTCATGTAAGAGAAACCATATGGTATTTAAGCTTGTGTGTCTGACTTATTTCACTAACATTATGGTTTTAAGGTGCATCTATTTTCCTACAAATGACTCAATTTTATACTCCTTTATAGCACAGTAGTACTCTATTGTCTATAAATGCTACATTTTCTTTAGCCATTTGTCTAAATGATGGACATACAGGCTGCTTCCAAGATTTAGCTCTTATGAATTGTACTTGTAGGCATGTATCACTATAATACTCTTTCAGGGAGATATTTAGGGAATAGCCGGGTAGAAGGGGATTTCTATTTTTGGTGGTTTTTTTTTTGAAATCTCCATTTAGACTTTTATAGTGGTTGTAGCTAAAAACAATGTAGTGCTATGCAAAATTGCTGGTATAATGTGAACGGGTTTCATGGATTTTCCCACTAATGAAAACTAAACAACAATGAATGAATGATTTGAGCTAAATTTCTGGAGAGGCTAATTTTTATCTATCTGATTAAAGAATCAAATGTATTTTTTAAGTCAAAGACTTCAATTCTTCCCTCAGGTATATTTAATCTTCAAATTTCAAGAATGAGGAATACATACAATTATGAACTGTGCTCAGAATACTAAGAGAGACAATTGGCACGCTAGGAACAGGACATTTGGGGTACAGGAAATTCTGAAAACAAGCAAGGAGTTGGACATGGCAACACAGGTGATAGGTAGCTATGCTTTGAAAGAACACTTGGTGATCTCCCTGGAAAAAACCAGTATCTGAGAGTAGAAAGGATTTTGTTCACACTGATGTCTCCTGCATGTGACCCAGTCTGTTTAGGAGCCAAGGCTGAAAGCAGCTCAGAGGCTCTTTGCTATCACACAACAGTGACCACGCCACAGTTGGGAAGCAGCCCCTTTTCCTTGTTCATGTTTTCCTCCCCAGGTGATGTTGCCAGGGGAAGGTAAGAGAACGGTTTACCTCGAACTCTGGTCCGCTCACTGGATCCTGCCTGTGAGCCAGGCTGTGAGCCTCCTTGAGAGCTGGGCTGGGAGCTGGGGGTGCTGGAGCTGGAGGAACTGCCACTGCTGGTCCTCTGCAAGGGGCTCTCCAAGACAGGCTCTGTTCTCCGGAGATCAGGGTTGCTGCACCGGTAGCAGAGCACATTCATTATATGCTTAAAATCTTGCCAATTTTTCAATCCACACATCTCATAAGATGTCAATATCCACATATATAATAAGCTCAAACAACTCAATAGCAAGAAAACAACCAGATTAAAAATGAAGAAAAGGACTTGATTAGACTTTTCTCGAAAAGAAGATACACAAATAGCTAAGAAGCATATGTAAGAATGTTTAACTCATTAATCATCAGAGAAACGCAAATTAAAACCACAATGAATTATCAGGTTGCAACTATTAGGAGTCTTATCAGAAAGATGAAAGATAACAAGTGCCGAGAAAGATATGAAGAAATGGAAACCTTTGTACACTGCTGGGGGGGATGTATATTAAGTATGCATATTCCTTAAAAAATTAAAAACAGAACTACTATATAATCCAGCAATCCCATTTGTGTTCCTGGCAAGGTACTGGATATGCAGGAGATGAACTCCTGAAACAATTCTTGAATGAAAACACTAAAAACACTAATTCTGAGATGGTAAATTTTAAAAGGGGACTTTCTTTGAACACTTTTTCCCTGTATTATTTTAAGAAATCTGAAATATATTGAAAGGTAAAAATATGAAAGTAACACATATAATCCTCAATCCAGAAGATATTTAATTACATTTTACCATTTGGTAAATTATCTTCTAGCATAATTTTCTTTTGAATATATGGAAGTGTATTATACACTCAGTTTTGCTCACTACTCCCCCAGTCCCTTCTTTAGCACCACATTGTGAGCGCTGTCTTATACATCCGAAAGCAGTAATGGCCACATAGCAACCCACTGTACAGATTTACTGGTCTGACTGTTCCTCTTCTGTTAGATATTAAGGTACTCCCACACAGTGCTGTGACAGGTAACACTGGAATCATCATCTGTCTTCACACTGATGCTCAACCATGCCTCTGTTTCCTGGAATTAGCATTCTTGGGTCAAAAGGCATGAGCTGGGGTATGCATGTATGCACATGTATGAATGGGTGTCTGAAAGTATCACCACATTTTACTGAAGTATGTGTGATGATCCATCTCCAAATTCTTATCAGATTTTATTAGGAGCAATTTGGTAAATTTATCTTACTCTTTTAATGCCATTTAAAAATTGGTATTGATTAAGAGTGATTTTTACTCACATTTATAATCCCCTGTGAATTGCTTAATCAGGCCCTTTGCTTGTATAGCTAGTGGAGTTTTTATATTTTTTATAATCTTCTTGCAGGAAGTCTATACTCTTATCTACTATCAAAGGGATGTGCTTTTGGATAGTTATTATTAAATGTTAATTAAGAACAAATTAGTTTGCTAGCAGGCTAGTAGCCCCCATATTTTAGAAAATTTGGAAGATTCTTCTTCATATCTTTACTACTCCCCAAATAAAAGTATTTATTCACTTCGTTGTCTTATACCACACACTTATCAGGCATTTGAGATATGAAAATGATACAATCTGTGCCCTCTGTGAGCTTAGCCAGATACACACAGCCCATTCATTTATGCTTTGCCTGCAGTGAAGCACGGGGCAATATGGAAGCCTGAAGCAGGGGCACTTTGGGCAATGAGGGGAGCTACACCAGAAGAGATATCTAAACGATGGTGGTGGGAGGCAGTTGCTGAGGTTTTATAATTTTGTCTCTAAAGAAGTAACATTCTTAAAGCTTCTACAGAGCTCTTTCTTTTTAATTTACTGCTAACAGATGTTGTTTCTTTTGTTCATTAGATTTACACAATGCTTGCAGGGATAATTCACCACACCTGAAAATCTATCGCTATCCAGTTGTTGAGACAGAAAGTCAAATCCAGCATCAGCTTCCTCTATTTTTGACATCTTCAGTTCCCCAAAAAGAATTTCACATGTGTGTGCAAACTGGAGGGGTCAAGGCTGGTGTTAAGAAGGAAAAGGACTTGAGGGGGCTCTAGAGCAGTATGCGGGAAAGTTGGAAGGGACCTGCGCAAAGACAAAGGCTGGGGTTGTCTTTATGTATGTGGATGTAGAAAGGACACCCAAGGAGTACAAAATCTGTGTTAGGAATCAGTGGGAGAATGAAGTGATCTGAAGAAAAAAATCAAGCTGTACAGCACCAGCCACTTAAACTTGGCAGAGAATGTGTACCTGCCACAGCAGGCTTATGCACACCTGGCTAGGAAAGAGGCAGGCAGACCAGTTAGAAGGCTGCTGCCACACTAGATGATGAGGTCCTGAGCTAGGGTATCCTGGCATAAAAAAGAAGCACAGGTATTAGCAGAATTTCATGGGGTGGGCATACATCTTTTGGGACTCAGAACCTCCTTTTGCCTGAAGCTAATTGGATCCCAGGGGCATTAAATCCCTGACCTGGGCCTCATTAGCACAAGTCCTGCCCACTGGAGTGCACCAGCGTGGGTGCTGATCTTAATAGGTTGCTATTTTTACTGCTGGAGACTAAAAGAAGTATTTAGTTTCTATATAACCATACATAGAATAGAGAAAACTTTACAGAGCCTTTGCTATCTTAGTGTTTTCTTTTTTTTTAGTAAAATAGGAGTAATTTGGGAAATTGTCACGCTGACCACATTTTTCTCTTCCTTGTTAGGTTGGGTCTTGGTCGGGTCTTGGGGTCAAGGTGTCTGAGATAAACACTCTTAGAGAAGTTCAATTTCAGAAGAATTCTATTAAATTTTAGATTTTCTTTGTTTACATATTAACAGAATTTACTAAGATCCAAACATACAAAAACTTGAAAACATCCAATTAGATTTCTTTACATGTTAACTTTTAATTCAAATATTTGTCATCCTGCAGATAATACTGTTTGGTCTATAAAACACATAGTAAAGTAAAAATGTGGTAATTACTCCATCCACTTGAATCATATAAAAAGTCAAAACAAAATGAGGATTACAAAGTGATTTCATGCCCAAGTACTTGGGCCAAGTCTTTAATTAACTGGCTGGCTGCCAAAATTCACTTTACTTTGTTCTTTGATGACACAGCCAATGAAAAGAAACAAGTCATAAGAAGATAGGTTGGGGATGGAACAGCAAATTGCTTTTAAAAATTAAGCATTTAGTTATTAGATTTTGCTTGGGTCTTTCTAGCTTAATTTAAATCTTTTCATATTCTGAATGTACTTGCTTGATCAAATTTTAATTTGCTATAAAAGAACACATGAATCAAAGTTAAATATTAAAGTGTCTGGGATTTTAAATACAATATTTTAAAATGATCAAATCAAATGTTTAAACTCAAGTGCTCACCCTGACAGAATAAGTTGTCTGGGAGTCCACAAGCAGGTGGGAAGTGCTCACTGATCCAGGCCAGGAGCAGCTGCATGAGGTCATGGTTCTGTGTTATCACCCAGACATTAGCCATTTGCACAGCGAATGCTACAAGGGATGTGATGACACCTAGCTACAGCTTGAATGTGTGTTTGAGATATAAATATGTTCCGTGGGTAAACAACCTCTAAAACGTAGGATTACAGGATAAGAATCCTCAGGATTAGGAGGAGCTGTCATTGCACTCATAAACCACAGTAAGAAAGGTAGAAGAAAAATAGTACTGTATTCATTACCAGGTCAAGGGTCCGTTTCCCTTGGGAAAATGAGACAGCAGTGTCAGCTACCTCATTAGCATGAAGTAGCACTTAAGAGAGTAGGTTTGGTGTGAGGCTAGTTTTTACCACTTACTACATCTGTCACATTTGCAACTTGCTTAATTTCTGTTATCTCAGTTTCCCTGCCTATGAAATGGGGATGATTATAGTCTCTGCCTCACAGAGTTGATGTATGGTTTAAATAGTTAACATGTACATTTTCAAATGTACAGAAATGCTCAAATGGAGTTTATTAAGCATGTAAGTAAATAAATAAATAAATAACAAATTGCCCCAAATCAGGTATAAAGCAGGGACCTGCCAGGGGTTTACCAGTAACTAACCCTTTTTTGAACAACCTGTATAGCTACTTAATCAATACTGTCTCTGTTTTAAAAACATGCTCTCTGTAGGGCTCTTTAAAATAGTGAGTGTAGATAGCACAACAGTGAGATAACGGAGTTATTTCTAGAAGGAAGGGTATTCAGAAGAGTAAAGCTTTGTTTTTATTCTCATGTTATAGGTACTTGGGCACAGAGGTCTTCCATTCTAGTGGGGCTAAGTAATTTATTATTGATTTAAACATTGTTTTCTAAATTACCAAAAATATTGCACTGGCACATGGTTTATTTCTCATCCACATCATAATATGCTCAGGGAAAATGCCTCTCTTTAGTGGTCCTTCTCCATGTGGTGACTTGGGGGCCCAAAATCCTTCTGTATTAAAGCACATCTTAAATTTGGGATCCCTCAGTTTGCCGCAGAAAAAGCAAAGGAGGTCTGTCTTTAAATAATTAATTCACAAATTTATCCCAAAACAAAATAAGAAAGGGAGACAAAAGGTATCATGTTGCCTTCCCTTAGGAATACCTGTAGCCCCAAAGAGCAGAGGACAGTATGACTCATGCGCCAGAGTCAGGCAGTCTTGGTTGGAGTCAGTGGGTCCTAAGGCAATTTGCAGCCGTGGAGATAGCAGGTCTTTAATACACATTAGATGAACTTAGCAAATGAATTAAAACTAACAAAACATCCTGAATCTGTCTCTCTTTTAGCCCTGCAATTTTTCTTGGAACCTATGACAACTTTGCTGATTTTCTAATTTCCCTTGAGAATCACTTCAAAGAAGGACTAGGAAGAAAGAAAAAAAAAAAGGAATATTGACAAAGGATAGGAAGTGTAGCTTAGAAGCCCTGCAAAACTGGCTTTTTTTTTTTTTAAATGGATGTATGATTATCTGACAAATGGTACACAAAGAGCCGTGAGGACTTCCCGTAGGGCCCACAGAAGGTAGAGAGGCTGTCACAGCAATGGCCCTCGCCAGTCACATCTCTCAACGGCCACTTCCCTGTATGGTTCCTTTCATGACTCAGGGAGAGGCCAAGAAAGTTGGAGCGGCCAGTGGGGCATCAGCTGAGACAATCCAAGTGAAGGCTACGAAAACTCCATACACCGGAAATTTTCTCGAAATGCTGTTCTGTCATAGATAAGGGGCAGAGAAGTAGGGATAGAAGACCCCAGGCATTAAGAGGTACGGCTGGCACCACATGAGCTCTCTGCAGCTGCTTGACTGAGCCCGAGAGAGACCAGGAAAACTTCCTAGCCAACCCCTAGAGCTGTGAGAAATAATAAACTGTCATTGTTTCAAGTGTTTGGCCAGCTTATTATGCAGCAAAGGTGAACAGAAGCTGTTTCCATACGGTAACTTGAAACTTGAAGCTTTTGATAAATGTCATACAATCTGGAGCTGCAGAGCTTTCTTCACACCTTAAATGTTGGCCACATGGAGACCTGTGGAGACAGTGATGCTCTCCAGGACTGGCCCACTCATAGCAGTGGGGATTCCCCCCACCTTGATCTTTTCTATTCATTGTAAATTATTATCTCTTAGTTGTCTTTCTCTCTCACAAAGTCTGCGTTCTTTGAACAAAGTACAGTATTGAAATGGTCCCAAGGGAAACATTCATATTTTTTAAGCTACTGATCATCAAATACCAATTATCTTAGGCTTTAATGTTATTAAAATTGCACTTCAGAAGAAATAAAAAGCTGCTTTTTATTTGACTATATAATAGTAATTCTTCTTGGTTGTCAGGAGGAAGAATACTTAAAGTTGAAATAATGCTTGCTCTAAAGCTTGAAATAATGCTTGATCCAAACTGCAACTCTAAGCTGCTGATCTAACGAACAGAGCCCTGAGGGCAGGGGTCAAAACAGCAAGAAGTGCTGGTAACTGGAGACTTATCTCTGCTTGAAAAGAAGGACAGGTAAAGTTCAGCTGGGAATCCCAGAGTCCACACCCCTCTGGCTCCTTGGCCACAGTCCAGTCCAGTCTTCCTTAGTCCTGTCTAGTGACAGCAGCGCAGCGCAAATCTGAGAAGTCGCTGGAAAAAATGCTTCATTCTGAGCGTCTAGGAATCGGTAATTCCACTCAGAATGGGCTAACATCACTGCCCTAAAGGGGTTCGTGCTCTTGGTATAGTTCTGTCTTTTTCACGGAGTGACCCCTTCCTAAGGCTTTTCACGTGAAGAAGAAAATTAAAGTGTTAACATCAAAAGCTTTTCTATTTTAAAGATATGTACAAATAACCATAAGTTTCTTTTACATACACACAGCCCCTCTCTCTCTCTCTCTCTCTCTCTCTTTCTTTCTCTCTCTCTGGAGGGTCTTTCTCTTACTGTGAAAAAAATGAAGGGGAAAAAAACCCCAGCTTGCCCAAGCTCATTCTTTTTATAGCCTTAGCAGAGGCCATTTGCTATTTTAGTGGATCCTAAAAAGGGCTGTAGTCATCGTGAAAAATCTGAGGGAAGCTTGATGAGCGATAGCAATGATAGCGGCAAGCAGCATCTGTTACCACATCAAATCAGCTCAGATGCTATCAAGATATTTACTCTCTGGCTTCTCTAGGGAGCGCTACACCAACCAATGGGAGAGAATGCAACTGCCCATCTGTAAAAATATACCTCGGTGATGGAAAATTGGGGAAGGAGAACACACAGCAACAGTGGAAGCAGAAATGTATTGCAGAGATCCTGAGTAATGCCGAAGAAGTGATTTTCTCACTGGAGCTGGTCTTTCTGTACTTGGCAAGCTTCAGAAGCTCTGTAGTTAGCTAGTCACCATTTCCCTGGCCATTGTTTTTTACTATCCCAATCATTCCCAGGGCATATTTTTTTGACCTGATAAAAATCATCCAAAAGAGTCTATTTTTTTCTACTGATTCCATCAAATGGTCTCTGAAGTAAATGGTTTGAGGTACTGCCACCAGATTTATGTTTGCATTTTACCCCAGGTTGTAAAAACTGTCAGTCCAAGTAAACTTGATTGGCCTTCTGGATAGGCTCATTCATTCGTTCATTCATTCATTCAATCATTCAGTGTATATTGTACACTAATTTCTAAAAGCTATTGAAAGCATGTGTTCTAGTCCATGAAAACTTATAGACCAGGTGGCAACTCAGCATGCTTTTGAAGTGAGTTCAGAACACAGACACTTTTTAGGAAAGCATGATGATAACAGTGGGTGGGGATTCTTCCTTCTTCCTGGCCTCCTTTCTTCCTTACCTTGCTCTGATGGGCTGAGATCCTAGTCTGGGTCCCAAAGCACTACCGTTTCCAGGTGAATTCTTTCTGGCTAATGCTGGGGATATAGAAGTTGTTCTCTGAGGCACCTGGAGCAAAACCAGAATTGACAAATATTTTCCATAAAAGAGTTTCCATAGCTACTGTCTGAAAAGCTTACTTCCTTCACAAGATTCTAATGAAGTTACAAAAACAATTTGAAATATGAAAGAACTATCTTTCAGTCCTTGAAGAAATATTAAATTCCCTAAACAAAACCAAATAAGAGTCTCGTGGTAGAAGGCAGTAAGCCACACTCAACAGCCATTCAGCAGGATTATTTTATGTCTTAAACTTAAAGGCATTAATAATTTTGCTTTACTAAGTGGTAAGAAATTAACTTCTCTTTTTGGGGAGCGAGGTGGTAGATATCAGAAACCTCTTTGAGGTACTACCTCACTGGAAATTGCATCAAATAAGAACAACTCTGATAAAGCCAACTTTCACTTTTAGCTCCCATCGTAAACTCTGATGAGAGATGGGGATATCAGGCTAGAACCTGGGACATTCCGTCACAAGCCAGTGAGCTCAGAGAACCTACTACAATAGATCCTGCGTATTTCTAGTCAGCTTGAAAATGCTAATTAAAATCCCCAAACCCAAATACTAATCAATTAGCAAATTCATTACAAAACAACATTAATACTGAAAATACTAGAAGGACCTTCAGAAACCCCAGGTGAGTAATTGCCATTAAGACTGCAAGGTGCAGTTACAAAATGCAGTATTAGCTTAGCTGGGAGAAGCCTAGGGTTGAATTAAAAAATGTTTTTTTGTAAATACTACAGATATTTTTATAAAATAAAATCAAATACTATAAGTGCACCAAATCAGTACTTTATTCAAAAGAATTATATTATGAATTCTAGTACAGATAGTTACTTTCAGTGTAAAGTAGGATCTTTGTTTGGAAAATTAATTTCTTAATATAATTTATTTCAACATAAAGATGAGTCAGTGAAGTGAAGTGGAATGACCAAAGTAGTATTATCGCCTGTTTAAATTAAATATTGCTATTTTTCCTGCTTCTTTTTGCAAACATAAATATTTGTAAAGACGAGCCTAATGAATTACGAACACCTAAATCTTTGAATAGACCTAAAGCTCCTTCCTAGCATCCTGAATGCACGCATGTATGTTTTTAGAATGGACCAATAGCTTCTGCTTTCAGTCTCTGAATGCTGTGTCTACCCTATTTTCTACACTGAAGTTTGGTCCTAAGAAACCTTTTTCTGATGATAATTCTGCTTCCACAAATTCTGCTTCCACAGAAGGACATCAGTAAAAGTGCAATTATCACCTATGTTCATGTTCAAAATAATGGAAGTCCTGGTGTAATATCCTTTTGAGAGGATCAAAAATATATCTAAATCACTAAATAAAAACTATTACTATTTTGTGGAATTAATAATGACATTATTTCTTGGAAATTGTGGGACCTTCCATTTGTCACTGGTCCTGTGCTGAGATCGAGAGTAAAGAGATTCCTAAACCAGGAAAAATCCAATGAAAAATGACTTCAGTATTTTGAAAAATATACAGCTTACTTGTAGCAGACACACAGCCACACTCCAGGACATACCTGGAGAACAGTAATAGCTTGCATATGAAGACAAAAGAAGAAAACCTCAGAACTCAGGACTGTTCTATCCAGTGAGAAGCCTGGATTTTTTTGCTCTGAAATTTTATTTTCAGTAGTTAATTGAGGCTGGAATTGAATCATGACTTATCCTAAAAGGAGCTTTCCTTACATGAAGCCATCTAAAATGTCCTAGGAGTAATAGTACCTACTGAATCCGTGAAATCTAGTTTTACTTTGTATGATTAAACAATAAGAGTCAATGAACCTTTTCCTTTTTATTTGAAAGTTTTCAATTTGTCTAGATGTAGCTTCAGTCACCAGTGAAAATATTATTTTGTTTTGTAGTATGAATAGAAAAATAGTCTTGGATACTAGCATTAAGAGTTCTAATTGTGGAATACAGGACACATACTTAAAAGTCAATCAAACTGCCCAAGTCTCAGTTCCTTCAGGGGAAAAAGGAAGCCTAGAAATGATAAATGATATTCCAGCTCCTAGCTTGGGAAAGGAGAAGGGATGGTACATTGGCATTATCCCATTCTTTATTACTATGAAAGCCTGAAATAGTGTTGATAATAATGACCAATGATGATGGTGGTGGTAGTGGTGGTGGTGGTGGTGATGATATAAACACACCAGTGATAGTAATAGTACCTTTGGTGGAATGTCTTCTTCCTGTCGTAACCAAGAGCTTCTGTCAAACTTCTCAATGCGAGTGGGAAGAGGAGGGTTTTCAGAGGTGGGGTCTGAGTTCTGGCGTGGCATCTCCACACGGTGAGAGGTCACATTCAGAGCCTCCTGAAACCCAGAGAGGCCTTTTGTGGGCTGCTCATGCACTGACTGGGAAGCGGTCAAGGCAGGTCCCTGGGATTTTACAGCCACCAGCTGTGGGATCTAAGCACAAGCCAACATTAGCGTAGCATTATTAGAAGCAAAAGTAGATGTACTAAGATCTCAATCAATTGCAAGGAAAAATGTCCTGGGGCACGAGAATTGGACTACAGAGAGTCTATCATAGCTATCTATGGCATGCTTTTACTAACTTCAGAATCTTCCATTTAGAACAATGTGTAAGACTGAACCAGGGTTTCTGGCAGCAAGTTAAATGGTTTACTTGGGACTGCTACGAAGCCATCAGAATAGTGTGATGAAGATAATAGTATTCATTGACTACCAGTACAATACATTTTATAAGCATTTCTCTTCTAATATTATAAACATCTTCCTTTTCATCCTCTGACTTTGACTTTAGGAAGCACTATTGCTCTGTAAAACAAGAACTGCTCTAAACATCAAACCTCTTGTAAACTCACTGAATTCACCATGATGTGGACACAACCATTTCTTTCACTGCACACATGAACAATACAAGGTACAGAGGTTAAACTACACCCTCAGCTGCACAGCTGGGGTGTGCTGGAGCCTGGATAGAAGCCCCACTATTCTACACTCACAGCGTACATGCCTAAATTATTAAATACCTCTTGTGATATTTAAAGATATGCAGTCTTTCAGTGAAACTGTGGGCCTTTAAGAGAAGTTATTAAATTTGGATAGAAGATATCCCTTTCCCATTAAGCTGCTGACACTTGACCATGTCTAATGACTACTTAAACCTGTCCTACTGCCGGAAGCTCAGATCCCTGGAGACAGGAGTTTTGGAAGTCATGCTCATCATTGTGTCCCCATGCCTAGATTTATGCCTGGCCCATGAAGGTGTTCAGTATATCTTGGCTGGGAAAAATCTAGAGAGATTTTTAAATTGAACTGCTAGTTCAACAAACATTAATTTAGTATCTGCTTTATACAAGGACCCATCAAACTCTCTTGAGTCTGAGATTTCAATTGGAACGTTATTAATAACAACTCAGAGGAAATCCTCAAAGTCTAGTTCTACTGAATGTTAGACCTTAGCTAGAAAAGAAGCAGTCAAATTTATATTAAAATTAGATAATGTTAAATATAGTAAGTATATTATTAAAACAAAGCACATTAAAGTATATAGTATGAAGCACAACCTACTTTTAAAAGAGTCTAAAAACAAAAACTGAAGTGCCCGAAGAATGTTCAACTAATCAGCTGGCACTAGATACCTACATTTTCATTCCTTTGTCACTTTCAGAAAGTCGGTTTTCCCCAGCACTACAATTTACAGGGCAAAAGTACACCATAAAGTCAAAGTTAAGGGTTTTAAAAAAAGGATATTTGTGTGTCAAAAGAGAAGTTTGTGTAAAAATGTGTCTCTTTAAAATGTAGGCATGAAAGAATATACATAACAACAAAGGGAAGATACGTTAAGGTGGCTGATGCTAGACAATCTTGGATCTCATCTGTTGAAAGCAAACTTAAGACATAAAGAATACTTGATTTCATCACTACTTTTTAAAATTCCAGCACAAAGAGCATTATAGATTTCAAAAGTGACCTCAAAATATAATGTAGAAGTTTTATTGAAGGTGGATGCCAGGAATAAATTTAAGACATTTGGGTGAAAAAAAAAAAAACAAAAAAACCCTGTATCACCTTAATTGTTCTATAGATTTCCATACTCTATTTCACAATGTATTTCATTTTGGGGCTATGCAATGGTATAATTTAAAAGTCCTATAGAACTTCCAGAAACTTCCCCTTTCCTAAAAGCGAAGTCCTCTCTTTTCCTTACCAAGTAGCTTACAACAGTGATTCTCAGACTCTGACGTGCAGCAGAATCACCCAGGAGGACTATTAACCTCAGACTGCCAGGCCCCTCCCCACGTCGCTGGTAGGTGGTAGGCCTGAGAATCTGCATTTCTATCAAGTCTATGGGTAATGCTGATCCTGATGTCCAGTGACTACACTTGGAGGCCCACTGGCTCTGAAGATGCAGTTTTATTTTACCAAGTCCATCAAATGTTTTTCCAGTTTCAGGCTCCAGCCAAAGTCCTAAGGCATACAATGCTATGGATATGTACTTCATACTGCAAAGGTCTGTATCAGGGTGGAAAATCTATGGTATGTGTGCTTCAGCAGGCTGTATGTATCAGTAAAAACTCTAAGAGGTTCATTGTCTCTGTTCTGTGTGAATTTTACTTTTGTAATTATTAATAATTGCCAAATTATTGTGTTTGCTTGTCCTCACCTTGAGAGAGGTCAATTCATCAAGAAGTGACTCTATAATTGAATCAAAGTTAAGTGTGGTGTAGTTCCTTTTTCATCTGTTCTTCTACCCTTCAAATTCAGCGGCACCTTGTATATGATTATAAGTTCTATATCACCTCTAGTTTACCTCATGCTCTAATCCACGCTACAATTCTCTAGGCTTTTAATAAGTTTTACTGTGTACCTGCATCTCCAGGGAAATAAAATAGAGATTGTACCTGGGGATCAACAGTTCTCAGCATAGGGGGTGTTCGAGCAGGCTGAACCCCACTGATGCTGAAGGACTCCGACCTTGGGGGTAAGTTGGGGTCAGAAATCCTGTTGGCAACCTTGTGAGGCATGGCAGGTGAACTCTGCCGGTTGAGCCTTGACCGTTCTTCTACCTACAAATCAAAGAAGGAGAGAACCTCAGTAGGTAGAAGTCAATTCATTTCCCAGGAAGGATTATCGTAGTCACCTGCATAGCCATTTTTGTGTTCCTCCGATTAGCTCTTAGAGCCAAAACTCCACAGTTTTGCTGTGCATCAATAATTTGTGAAAAGCTTGCTCTCTCAATTTTTTTTTAAATTAGAGCAAACACTACTAGCAACAACAACAAAAGTGCAAAACATATGACCCACTGCCTTTCTATTAGCTGTTATCTTAATTCAGTTGGCTGAGAAGTCAGGGCTTTCTAAGAGTCTATCTTGCACTGACCGAGATATCTTGCTGACTGGTCACAAAGCCATGGGGTGAGGCAGGGACAGTTTGCACCCTAGATAATCAAAGGGAAGTGCAGTAGGCATTTGGATTGCTTGGGGGAAAATAGCAACGTGCATTGGGTTGACTCATGGGACAGGAAGGGGAAGAAACCCAGGGAGGGCAGACAAGACAGTGATACTAAGAGCACAAACACGCTACTTCCTCACATGACTGCTGATAGGCAAGTAGGAGTTCCAGGCTGCCTGCATAATGAGCATGGCCTGCCTTACACAAACTTCCTGTATCATTTTCTTTTTCTCTCTTTAGGGCTCTTTCTTTTCAGTTGTCGCTCCTGCTCCCTAAAATACATTGCTCCTCCTCATTCTTTCCATTCCCAGCTTGGGCTCCACTGCTTGATCTCCTCCTTCTCCTCCCTGTCTCTGCACATGTCGAGTTCCTTTTTGTTTCCCCTTCCCTTCTCTTCTCTCCACCTCCCACCCTCTCTCCTCTTGGCCATTTCATTTTCTTGTCCTTCTCTGTCTTCTAGGGTCTTTCTTAGCTCAAAGTAGGTCACTGAGCCCAAGAACCTCAAAGGGATGGGTCACAGTACAAGGGGTGCCCTTTTAAAGCAGGTAAAAGTTGCCCTTGGTAACTATTTACAATAGACTGTTGCTGAAGACAAGTTTAAAGAGAAACTTAGATCAGCAAGATGTATACTACAAGACATGATGCAAGGTTGTAGACAGCTTCTGGAGATCTTAGACTTTTCCTACAGGTCCTGCCTTATTGTTCTTTAGGGTCAATTTGACTGTCACACTTTCTAAACTTGGCAGGGCACCGCTACCTTCCTTCCTACCTTGATGAGTGAGCTCTAATTCTCCTCAGCTGATCCAATTTTCAGGTCTGTCTGTATATTCTAATTTTAATACCTGATTTGAAATAAAGATTCAAAAGTGCTATTCTTTTCCACACTCTCTACCCATTTTGAATTTTTCTGGAGGCAGACTCAGTGCCCTATTCAGAATAAGTCTTCTTTTTTTAAAAAAGCTGTCATATTAACCTCAAATATTTAATATTTGAGGCATGATGAAGACATGCCACAAAATAGGAGACATCACTCCTGCCTCTACTGAGGGATAACTTCGATATCTCTTTCCCCGCCATGGCTGTGCAAGGTGCGTACAACTGGCATCCAAATGACTTTGGATTTGAAATTCCATGCCCCAGAAGCCCATCACACACCAAATAAGTTGCAAAAAGCCAGGACCATAGAGCAGAGCATATATTTTGTTTCATATGTGCAAAGTATTACATTGGCCATAATTATCCAACTATTGCATTGAGGAAAAGAACAGAAGCTGTCCTTCGCATAAAACCACAAAGAAAATGTCCTGTGAAGACAGCAACACATAAACTGAGACCAAGGCATGCAGTATACTGGCTTCCAAATATCAGCTTCTTAAAACAACAAAAAAAGGTATTTCTAGACAATTGGAACTGGTTGGATATTAGCCATTTTATTATTCCAGGGAATACTGTTAATAGGTAAATTATATATATATATATATATATATAAAACTCTCTGAACTCCTACTATTTCAACCACTGATGTCTGAGCTCAGGAACCTAAGAGATTCAGACACACTTCAGATAAACACTTGGCTATCTGCAATCTAGCCATGTATTATCCTAAATTCAGGAACCGAATATATTCAGAGAATGAAGAATACTTCGAATTACTATTATTAGTATTATTAATTGTAAAATATACTCAGTTTTAAATATATATTAAGAGACAGCACACTAAAAACCAACAGCAGAAAAGACTTTATCTTGAGCAAAGTAATCATTTTGAAGATAATTCTTTTGGCAACTGACAACAACATCCCAGTAAAGCAAGCATCCTTGACAGTATTTGAACCACAGGTCACATGAGACCCTGAAGTTGTCATTAGAAGGGAAGAAGGCGGAGAGTGAGGTCATGATTTTCACAGGCAATGGGTGGGCTTAAACAGTTGTGTACAGATGTTACTAACATACTCCTAGAAAAATTTCCTGTGCGTTCTATCAGCTTGCACACTAAATTCTGCCATTAGTATGTTTCAGTCTACAGATGCTAGCATGTAAAAATAACTAATTGTTACACTTCATATATTATTCAGGATGGGTCCAATGTGCATTAATTTCCTGGGCTGGAGTTTGTCCAAAGAAATTTGAAAATCTATGAGAAGGTTGTAAAGAATGAGGCAACTTGGCTACATATTTTATATCTCTTTGAAACACTGTTTTGCAATTTTGAATTTTTTTCCAGGGCTCAGGATTGAACCCAGGGCTTTAAGTGCTTGCTAGGCAAGTACTCCACCACTGAGCTACATCCCCAGCCACATCTCATCTCAGGCAGAAATTACCCTGAAGTGAACAGGGCAGAAAGTAGGGTGTTGCTTTAGAAGGTAATGTGCCCAGCTGCTTCTCACCATAGATCACCTCCAGTATTGGAACAAAAAATCAAATGTTGGAAATGGTGCTTCACTGTGGCAAAGCTGGATAGTGGATCTGGAACTGGGCCATTCTGCACACTTTGATACCAGGCACCTGCCCCCTGATTTATGACAATATATGTCTACTCATGGAAAGGGAGATGAACATATGCATGGGACAAAAAAGAAAGTGGCCCTTGCCCTGCAGAATAAGTACATATATCATTAAAAACAGAGCCCAATCAATAAATGCCTCTATGTACCTCAGGATACTCACAAAAGGCTCGTTAGCAGAGCACTTGTTCAAATTTTCTGCTGCTAAGATGTAAAATATCAAGAGCACCACCTGAAAAGTGTTCTAGTAACATCAGGCACAGCATACCTAGGTGCCAAAACATAACCACAAGCGATCTGCTTCTAACTGACAGGGTTAGTAGAGCAAAGGGTTAACAGAGATTGATCAATTTCATCACCGAAGCAAGTTTTCTACTTACTGAAAGAATTGTTTTAATATGCAAACTAAAATAACTTTGGTTTCAATCACCATTGCAAAAATGCTATACTCTTACTATAACATTTCAGGGAGAAATAAATAAATAGTCTAAGATATATTGTCTCCCTTGTGTAAGAAACTGAAAGAGTAAATAAAATCTGAAAGGTACAATAGATATTGTGAAAGGGAAACAAACTGCTCGAAAGGAAAGAAAAACTGGGATGAGGGAAAAGAGAAAAGAAAGAAAGAAGGAAGGGAAAAAAGTATATATATATACACAAGATAGCTAAGGTAATTATACTACTAAGTTCTATTGGTTTATTGAAAGAAACAGTTAATGTTTAACTATTTGATCAATCTTATATGCCTATATCTGATTATCAGAGTAACCACATTGAAGATAACAATATGTAATACAACAACCATTGTTAATATCCTATCACTTTGTTTTGAAATTCTGTATGGTTTTTATTGTTTTTCTCATTTTGTTTGTTTATGTCTGTGTTTTGTTATTTTTTTTTTCTTTTCTCTTTAAAATAAAAAAGGAAGGATGAACTGGAGACTTTTATAGGTAAATGGATGCAACTTGAGACAATACTCGTAAGTCAAATAAACCAGACATAAATGTGTAAAAAAAAAAAAGATGCTACCTAAGGCCTATAAGATGTCCCTTGGCTACACAAATATGGCAGCTCTAAAAGTAAATTTGATGATTATAAGAGTCACAACAAATTTCAAAATAAATAAAAAAATAAGCATATAGAGAAAACATTGCGTCAATGTCATGCCAAGCTGATTTGTACATTGAAAATGATTTGTAAGTATAATAGCTTACTTCACAATAATGAATATCCATGAGAACTTCAGAATAAAATTATAGAACTGATTTCAAGAAAGTTGACCGTAAAAGTATTCTTAGTATGTCATAAAGGTGTGTTTTAATAATATGTTATATGATACTGGGTTCTTGGATCTACGCAGGCCGTAGAAGGCCTTATCTTGCTGAATTACATGATTAAACATAATGGTATGGAATTCCGTTTTTTTTCTGTAACTGAACAAGACAGCTCATTTTTTCTTGCATTTTTTCTGGCAATGATGGAGCAAAAGCAAGAAATCAATAAGTAACTTTTTAAGTGCTCATTAGATATTTTGACCTTGCATTCATTGGCACATAAAGGGATGAGTCATATGGATTTTTGGTAATACCACACAGGGGGACTGTTACTCAGTAGTGGGTTGCCCCTTCCCTTGGGCACCTTTGAGGCTTGGGGAGACCCATGTAGAATGCCGAAAATGCAATCTTGTCCAAAGATAAGAGACTAGAATCTTTTCTAAGAACTATATCCAAGAAGTATTCTAGCAAAAAAGTATAGAACCAATGTGAATGAAATATATAACTTAAAATAAATGGGGCAAACCATTAGCACACTGAGATGAGAAATAAGTGCTCATCAGTGGGATGAGGTGAGGGAAAAGGTGAAGATGAACATGAACTGGTCATGTGAAATTCAAACCAGAAACAACAGAGAAAAAACGCTTATTATTTGTGGGTGGCAATGGTTGGGGGATCAAAAGACATGTATGTTGAGTAATACATTTTATTTGATTTGTACAGTGCCTACTGTTTAAAAGGCATGTGCACATACATTATTGTCTAGGACCCTCCTGTGAAGCAGAAAGCAGGATACTGCCTCTCTTGGAAGGCCAGGAGACTTGTCTTGGTCACATGTCAGGAAATGGACCTTTCTCGTTCCTTCTAGGTTTTTTAAAATATTAAATCTTAGGAAACATAAGCAGAAATTGAGGACCAGCAGGAGTAGAACTGTGAATTCCCTAAATGGTAACTTGGGACATTAATATAAAGCAACTTGTATAAAAAGTAAAAAAATCAGTGTTGAACAGTGAAATCCACGTGGCAAGGTTTTTACATACAAGAATTTCAAAATCCAATAGGTTGATGGGAAATAAAGATCTTGGCCCTGATCAGATTATTGTTTACCAAATAAAACTAAGGCCAGATGACTGTTATGCATCTCAAAGAGAATACATGATAGAGTGTTAAATATTATAATACAATTTCATGCAGTATTACTCCTATATGTTGGTGCAAAAACGTTTTTTAGGTATAGGGGGTGACTAGGAGAGGTGACTAGGAGGGGTGCACAGAATTGCTCCCAGGCCAGGAAAATTACATGCTCTTTTAAGGTACAAGAGAAAGAAAAAGAAACCTCTATCATCCAAAAGTGAGAAAACAGACATTCTCATTCAGTTTATGTTCAACACAATATCATACGGATGCTTTCACAGAACAAATATGACTTCCATCCCAATCCAGAAATGGTAGAGAATTTGAAAATAGGGAATATTACCCCCTTCATTCATTAAAGGCAGAAATTAATGTTCCTTTCTGGCTAAAATTTGAAAATGAATGCCAATACTCCATTCAGGACAGATAGAATATTCAGGAAAAAGTGGGTGGGAAGAGCACAGCAAGATTTATACATGATCAAGCTTTTTCATTTGTTCTTATTGCACCCAACTAATTAATCAGAAAAGTAATGAGAAAGACAGGAGTCACTTCCGTTTTACAAAATGAAGAAACAAAAACACAGAGAGCTAAACATTACAACAGGATATTGCTAATGAAAAATGACTGATTTAGAATGAGGAAGAAAAGTAGATGAAACAATATTGAAAGATGGAAAAGAATAAGTTGACAAGAAACAGATAAAACAGATACTGGAGCAGATTACAGAATGGTAGAAGAAGGCTGGGTGGTATCTTCCTCGGTGCATGGGCCCAAAATGACAAGACCCTATGTCACAGAAGACAGTGGCATGGGCACAGTTATCCACTCTTCCCTGGGAAGGATGTTTTCAAATTTATTTCAAATGCCCAGAAGTTTAGGCATTTGAAAAAGAAAATGGTACCCCTTTTATTCTACCTCCAGAGAGCTGATTCAGGTTTTCTTATCAGTTGATAGTTAAGACATTGGTAAGCTATAAATTCTGTTCATATCTAAAGTCCTGAAACATGTGTTACCATTTCATTACTTTGAACCCCACCTACATTATACAAGAAAAGAGATCTGTAAATAATGCTTCAGAAGAAAAGTGTGTACATTGCTGATAAGCATGAAAAGGTCAAGAAGATAGAGCTCCTCACACACATTTTTCTTCCCAGTTTAAGAAGTGGATGTTAAAGAAATCAGTGACTCAAACCAAGGCAGACAAGTACTCACTCTTCTTTGTAAAGGTTGCTCCAATCCCAAATTTAGCTCTGTCACTCCTACCACCTAAATATTTTCTCTCTTCTAAAATAGGGTCCTGAAGTCTTAGATTTGGGGACTGTTGCATGAATAGATTGATCGTTAGTTGAAAGCTAGATTATGTTACCCCATCCAGGAGGAGAGGACTTAATATAAAATCCCCACAGAATGTCGGCTAGGTACAGGCTGAGGAAAGGAAGCGGAAAATGCTCTATGCTCTCCCTCCTTTTTTAGTAAATCTGTGCATGAGTGAGCTGCCTGGGGGAGAAAAGGAATTCGGGAATGTTTTGCAAGGACCCATAGTCCTCTTAGACAGGACCTACTGGTGTCCCTTTTCTAAACTCACGCTTGGAGCTGGGAATGCTGAAGACCAGGGAGTCACACATCCAGTGAATTCATGTCCCTCCTGCCCTGAGGTTTATCTCTCAGGCCCTCTTTAATTATCCTCGTGGACATGTAGGGGCTTGTCATTTGTACCTGCTAGGAGAGGATACTCACATGCCCTTAGATCCTAACTCTGGAGTTGGGTTACATCTTTGAGAGCAAGAGTATTTTGGTCATCTCATTATGGTCCTTGAGGTTTGCTGGGGCTTAGTTCTTCTAAATAAAGCCTAATAGGTCAAGCTGGTCCCTGTTTCTTCAGTAAGTGATGCTCAAACAGAGTTCTGATCTGGAACACTCATTCCTGTATGTGCTACTAGTCCTAGCTTTGTAGTGGCCAGTTTCTCGTCTTTCAAATACTTGCCACGGTGAAGAGCTGCGCATCTGGCTTAGCTGAGGGTTTTTACTTGGCCTGGCTAACAAATGGCTTATCCATAGAGGAAGATGATGTACCACAGCATAACGATTCTGCTTAGTTGGAAGAGCAGGGGAACTATTAAGGGGTCATTGCCGCACCTGGGAGGAGGATCACAAAATTGAATTACTGATTAAGAGAAAAAGGCAGCTGTTACAGGGCTAAGTATGAATCATGTTTATAGACTGTAAGAGAAAGTGATCAAAAATGTTCCTTGCCTGAAATTAAAGTAATTTTCTTTCCAGATTTAGTATTTTTAATATTTAAAAGTAAAAGGTTTTTTTCATTACAATAGGGTAGGATTGTTACAAAGAGTTTAAATAACATATAAAGATGTAAGAAAAACTTTAAGGAGAATATCAATTTTCAAATTTCTACTTCCTATTAACCACTATGATTAGCAATAAGACAACATCATTTCAAGCATTTTCTGTATATAAGTAAAATAGGACAGAAAAATTTTAAAAATTATAAAAATAGGATCTTTTGTAAGAAATCTGGTTTTGGTGGTATGATAGTCTAGATAACTTCAAAGAAGCTCCATCTACAATTACCTAATGAAGCTAGATAAAAATATGAAATAACCCCAAACATTCTTCTAAATGACTAGCTACGGTCACAAGAAAATAAAGGGAATCACTAGATGGCACAAAAATGACATAAAAGAAAAAAGGATGTAACATACATCCTGACACAGTGACTCTTGAAAGTGTGATTGATCTGGGCTGGAATTACAGTTTTGTTTGTTTGTTTTATCTATTTAGTAATCGTTTCTTTTCCGCTCTCTCAAATAGTTTTTAGTTAGATTTTTAAATCAGTTCATCACAGAGTGAAGTTCCTGAAAACCTTTCCTTAGCCTGGCAGTTGAGCCAGCGAAGGATCATCACTTGGGAAATATTTACACAATGCAAGTGACCTCTGGTCTTGAAAGTGTGCATCACAGCCACATGTCTCAGGTCCATGTTCACTTGTGGGTACCATGGTAAGCAAGGCAGTTAGCAAAGATGCTTGTGACCAGCAACAGGGTCTAGACAGACAGGAAATGATTCTGCCTAGCATCTTCCAAATCCCACATCACATACTTCTGAGGAAGAGTCATTAGTATCTCTGTACTCAAATGAGGAAAAGGATTTTTCTACTTTCTGTGCTTCCCTACAAAAATCCACTATATCTGCAAAGATACACACACACACACACACACACACACACACAGAGACCACAAGTGGAATACAGATGGCTTGTCATTTGTCTACAGAAATGATGTCATGGTTTTTCAAAAGGCAAACTATATCTTTTGATGAACCTCAGCCAAGTATACAGTGTAGGTTAAACTCTCCGCTTGTGGCTGAGCTCACGATGGTTGACAGCCTGGCCAATGCAGCGTGGCCACTCTCATGCACTTACCTCCTTGGCCCATGCTGGTTTCTCACTAGGACTCATTCCCTCTTTGTAATGGTACAGTGGCTTCTTCTCCAGGGGCCTCTGCTCTTGCCGCTGATGCTGAAGGGAAACCAAGTAGTCTCTCTCTTGCTTTAGCTGTCTCTGCAGCCTTTCGGCTTGTCTTTGTTCTTCCAACTGCTTGCGCTTATATTCCTGCCCAGATCAGGAAAGAAGAGCCAAGAAAGGGCCAAATTACCACAAGGGAACTGCTGGGCAGTAGGAGTGAAGCATGCAATGAAAGTAAAATAAGGCTAAGGAACAAATGACCTTACATTCAGACAGATCTACCGGAGAATGTCAGAGTGTGCACAGAAATAAGCTCCCGTCTTGTATTAATATCCATGCAAGAACATGTCATTTAATGAAAACATTATTGCTTACAGAACAACATCACTTGCAGAGTGACTTGTCCCTGATGAATTGCAACTGAGAAAGTGGCAATAATGAGGATATTTGGATGGTTGGCACACAACCCCTATAAGAAGTCATTCACTTCCTAATTTAGTAATTAAATCATTCAAACATGCATAATTAAATACAAAACAAAATAAACTGCCAGAGATGGTACCTAAATCATCTTTTGTTTAATAAAACTTGGACAGATAAAAACCATTAGCAAGGTTATGTATGCACTAAAAGATAGCAAAATGCCACTGAATAAAAAGTTCTGTTAAAAAAAAAAATACACCAAGAAGCCCATTTGGAGAGCAGTACAATAATAATAAAAAGTACTTCAAGTGGACGCTGCATGAGCAGGGAACACAAAATGTTCCCATCATAAGAGTAAAACTAATAGCCTGCAAATGAAATATGACTGCAGAGCTGAGTGGGTTTTTGTGGAAGAGGTGCGTTCTGCTGTGATTGTATTCCAGCATGTTGCAAATGGCCTCAGAAATTACTGTGCAATAAACACAGTGGGTCTCAATAGCAGTCTGAACTTATAAGAAGGCTGGATTCATGTTAAAGTCTCCCAAATAGATGGAGTTAATAAAGAATGCATAGCAATTGTATTAAGTGTATTAGGACTTGGCAAAATGCATTAGGAAATGTACTAAATTTCTATGAGATTGTGAGGTTGACAACTCTTGCAGAACCCCTCTTTTAAGTAGCATCTTAGGAGCATGACACACAGACACACACAAGTTGAGCACAGAGCAGGTCAGCGAGCTCATGGCTTTCCCATTACCAGAAGTAGAGCTTGTTCATGCAGTAGCTGCTGCTGCAAGATCTCTAACTGTCTTTGCTCCTCCTCTAACTGTCGCCTGATGTATTCCTGGAGAGGTGGGCAGCAGAGAATTCGGAAGAACAGAAAGAGAGAAAGAGAGAGAAAAAGAACCAGTAATTTCAAAGGTGAGAAGAGCTCCCAAATAAAGTGTAGAAGGAAGGAGGGGAAAAATACCCCGGCACCTCCTGATAAAACAGAGAGAGTACGCCACACCAAAGCCAAAAAGCCTTTCAAAATAGTCAAAGGCACAAGCCTTCTGCTTGCAACAGCCAGCTGAGATGGCTCACCACTTTACTGCTATTCCTTGGCTCTAATAAACCCAGCCACATTTTAAAGTTTCTCATCACAGGTCCCTCCTTTTATGGACTACCACGAATTAACAATGCTGTAAAGTGAGCAGCAAGGATAAAACAATCATGGGATGCCATCATGCCCTGTCCTTGCAACATAACCCTCCTGCAGTTTCACTTGTCAGGATGTGATTCTCCAAAAAAGAGGGGCTGGTACCAGTGACTCCCAGTCACAGAGGCCGGAGTTTGCAGGAATAGAAAGGCTCTTCCAAAGCAATGGAAGAGGAAGTGTTGGTTCATTTTCATGCTTCAGTGCTACCTTTCAATCAGAAACCCACGGCTGTGGAGTTAGAGGACCCAGGTATGTCAGGGGACTCTGGCCTGGGGAGGAAGCGAGGCTGAATCAACGGGCATTGCCAAGGCTATGCCTTTGACTTGTTGAATAGGTGAGAACAGTTGCTTGAAAAATAATAAAAATCTCAACTGAGCCATCCTAAAAGGAGGTGACCCACATCCCAGAGATGCCCAGTGCTGGCACTGACCAAGACCTCTGCGGGGCTCCCGTCCTGCCATACCTGCTCATGCTCTGCGCGCCTCCTCTCCTCCTCTCTGCGCATCTGCTCTTCATAGTGCCGGCGTTGCTCCCTCTCCTGCTGCTTCCGCAGCTCCTTCTCTCTCCTTTGTTGCTGTGGGACAACAGCAGACAATCATGATGCTGGTGACGGGTCGTAGGGGGTCTTGGGAAACTAGCAGGGAGGGCTGCCCAACAGTAGACATGATTTCATAGGAAGAAATGCCTAAATGCCCCAGGGTTCTTCTCTCTGCAGAACTTGGGGGCACTTGGGCAGGGAGCAGATGTTTGTGGGAGATTCAGGGTCATGCAGAATGCCCTGCCATTTACCACATAAGTGGACTCTGATCATAAAGATCCTGTTGCAGGTGCTCTCCCAGTGGCAGGAAGAGGTTTTTAAATCAAGGACAAGAAGTACCAATGCTTAATAGGTTTTTCAATTACATATCATCAAACTATGAGATTACTTTTCAGTGCTTACGCCATTTGACCTATTTAACACCATGTAACACAAACATTTCATGGAGAACAGAATCAGAGAAGTGAAGTGACACATTCAAGGTCAAATAGTAATTAGTGGCTGAAGGACCACAGAAGTTACTGACTCCCACCCAGGCCACTACCCTCTTTTATAAACCAAGCTACCTCTCTGTTTTCTGGAGCTTTCATTTGTATCAGCTTCAACTTCTTACTCAGATAAGACACTTATGCTCAGAAATCATCATGGTCATCACGAGCACCCCATCATTGTCACTCCACAGTTACCTTGGCCCTGACAGCAGACCTTACATGCTTCACCTTACCTAATGTTCACAGAAGTCTGCTGAGCTAAATACTTTTATTCTCAGTTTTAAAATGAGAAAACAGAAGTACAGGGGGATTATGTAACTGCTCAAGGTCATGCCCATGTTGAAGGTCATTCCCTGTAAATGATGGAGTTTGATTTCAAAGCCAGCAATGTGATCTTAGCACATAAGCTCAATCATAACAGCAAATGAAGGGAAAAAGGATTGACAGAAAGATATCAAATTAATTTGGTTCTTCATTATACTCTCAGCAAAAGAGAACATTTTAGGAGAAGTTAGAACTATACCACACGGCTATAGAAGCCAATGGTTCTCAAGCAGGAGAGTCCCATTATTCCACGCCTGGCACATTCGGAATATGCATGGGTACACAAGGATTTGTTGTTGTTGTTGTTCCAGCCTCTGCAGAAAATGACTGCCATTTAGTATGGGGGCCAGTGAAATTGAACACCCTGCAACATGCAGGACCATCACACAATACAGCATATTTTCTTATGCAGCATGTCCTTAACATCCATTTTGAGAAAGGCCGGAGCCCTTTATGTCATATCCCTATAGGGAACAGACTGGGGCCCATTCCCTTGTGACACTGTCAACAAAACTTCACTTCATGGCTGAGGAAGCATGAGGTGCCTGGAGTAAGATGGATCATGACTGTATCACACTAACAGACCCGCTCTGTACAACCAGGGAAAGAGCTTTCGTACAAAGGCTCTCTGTCACAGCCCCAGCAAATTAACAATAGATATTCAAATACCAAGAAGTGCCTGAGAAAGCCTTCCTGCCATGGCCCCCACAGCAGTCCTCCAAATCTGCTGTCTCCCAACAACCTGAGTCTTCAGAGATAAGCAGTATCTTTTGCGACTCAATATCTATCATTTCCAGATTGACAATTACTTGTCCCTGTTAGATTGTAGACAGTGGGTGGGGGGGGGCACTAGAGGACTTCATGCAAGCATGACACAGTCAGACTTGCATTGTAGTTGCCCTCAACAGCCATGGGGAGGAGGGCAACACTGGATGCTGAAAAGCACTTGACACCTTCCCATGGATCTAGGCGTGAAATAGCAGGGTGTCCGTCCGTAGCGTAGGAAAGGCAAGCTGAGAGTCCCTGCTCATAATCACTGCTCGGATGGAGATGCAGCCCAAAAAAATAAAGTGAGAACTCAGAAGGAGAAATTAGAAACAGGCCAAATAAAATGGGCAGGATCTGATAACAATGGAGCCTGTAAGAATGGATAGAACTCGGGGCTGGGGATTTAGCTCAGCGGCAAAAGGGCCTGCCTGGCAAGCGCAAGGTCGTGAGTTCGGTTCCCGGTACCGGAGAAAAACCAAAAAAAAAAAAAAAAGGAATGGGTAGAACTCTTGGCTAGTGGCTATGCTGGATAGTGTGACAGAGAAGAACAAGACAAGCAGTGGCATGTTGGTCCCAGACAAGCAGTGATTTGTTTTGCAGAAAAATAATGTAGGAGAACACCAGAAGAAAACATCATCATAGGAACCGACTGATAATTTTGGATTACAGACCCCAAACAGAGATATTTCCAACATTCAACTGAAGTATATTGGTGCCAGTACAGAGAATGCAGTAATTATGTATACATATCTGGTTCCTGGCAGGAAATTGCCCTAATTTAGCTAACATTTCAAGTTTTTTACTCCAACCATTGGTCTCTTTTCAGGGGAAAAGAATAATCAAGCCTTTTGAAGATGAAACTGATTTTAATGTGAAGGATTTGTACATTTTCAACTCCTTTGCCTGGAATCAATACTGTTTTATAATTACATGTCACTCAGGTCTCCATGTAAGGTGTATATAGTATTGATTGCAACTCAAGAAGGTCCAGGCTTCCCAAGTACTCTGCAGTTTCCAAGAAAGACACTAAAAATGGCTAATAATTAATACTGATCTCACTCAAATCAGCCTCTGCTACCACATAGAGCCATGTGCTAGGGCTTCGGCTCCTATGGCGAGGCTGGAAAAATGAATTACTCCCCCAGCTTTCTGAGGGCACCCTGCCAATTCCCAGCTGCTGCAACTCCGTGCTGATGCCTTTCCTGGAAAGATGTTTACTTTTTCTCCGCCTGGGCATAGGGCTATTGGAGGGACATATTAAAATTCGTCAAAGCAAGACCAAGTGCCTGCACTCAAATAGACACCTTTCCAGAGCTTTAATGACTCTCGCTCTCCCTCAGCCTCTCATACACGGCCTGGCACTTGGCAGGTGCATATAAACGCTGCTGAACTGGCCAGAGGAAGAAATTTAGAGGAAAACAAACCAACAAAAGAACCCCAACTCAGCACCCTCTTAAATATCGTGTGGCATTTTCCCTCCTATTAATACTTGTGGACTATATCACATCATATCTTATACTTTTTTGAGTATATTTTATCAACTTTGCAGTCTAGGTTGGAAACCTGCAGTGTTTGCAGGTTTCTATTTGATTCCAGCCTTTATGGTTCATTGCTCTTCACATAGGGCCTGGCACTGTTAATATTTGTTGCACGAATATGGCAGATTGAATAAACAATAGGAGAGGCAGAAGCCTCACAGAGCTTGGGACTAGACCTTGCCCTTCCGTGCCCTTCTTAGCCTTCACAGGCTCTCACGGGCCAGAGCGTTCTTTTATGCTGGGCACATACAGGGCTTGAGAATGTTTTCTAAAAAGAGAGCCACCTACCATGTGCACCGGCAGGATACCTATTTGCTGCTTTAGGGGAAGGTATGAAAATAAGATAAACGGATGGGAGCAGTGTAAGCTGGAAGGAATAGGAGGCAGAGACTCAAACAGTATTTTGAGATTATGTTCAAAGTATACCTAATGATGATACTGGTCCTGCTGTCAAAGGGAATGGCTTCAACCAACCATTCTAATAATCTTGGCAGATATTTCACCTATGTTGAACTGCTTAGAAGTATATTTTCACCCATATTTTCTTGGAGGCATTATCAAAAGTCATATTCCTTACAGTTAAGACATTCAGTGACTCTTACTAGCATCTTGGTTTTTTTCTTGTTTGGGGATGGTTGATAGTACCTCGTTTGTAAGTTGTCCGGGCTAAAGTCCTTGTTGCCTTACTCCATGGAGTAGGAGAGAAGGCCTTTCTCATGCTATTTGTCTTCTGCTGGTGTTTGCCAAGAGTGAGTCTGTGGGGAAGTCCTGATCCTCCCCACGGAGGTTCCCCCTGGATGCCTCCACATGGAGGTTGTATGCTTCTGTTTTTGAGTGAATTGGCAAGTCAATTTTAATGAGGAAATTTTAGTCCTGGTTACTCTTTCAGGGGTCCTCTAAGGTAAATACATTCGTCCCAAATTGACTGTGCAGAATTTCTGTTCTTCACATTTTTGCCAGAGAGTATCACCTCACCTCGTAAATGCTACATTCTTATGAAAGGCCTGTTTGTAAACAGCAGTCTTCACGGATGTTCATCATGAATGCTGTGGAGCTGGTCTTTCTTTCCTTTTGTTTCTTTAAAGGTTCTTTATGGATTACTTCAGGTCAGCAGAAACGTTTACACCTATACCAGGGGATTCTGGCCCTTTTAGAAGTGACTGTAATGAACTGTTATGCCATTAAACTGCAGTTTACAATGTTACTGGGATAGCCAAATCCAGCTGACCACTGCATATATGACAGGAATATTGCTCCAGACATTATTCACAGCAGAGCTCAACCACTACGAGGGAAATGTGCGTGCTTCCAATGATCTCAGAAAGCTTGGCTAAGGGACTTGGTTCATTTCTCTGACAAAATGCTGCCTACACTATTGTACCGGCCTCCTTTCTCAGGAACCAGGACTCGCAGAGCCAGGTAGGTGGTCCACTTGGGGCTACTGCACTGGATACCACATCCACAGGGTCTGTGAACTGACCCTGCTCCTCCTGCTTTCTTATTTCTTCTTCTACTTTATATTTCTTTCTATTTTATTTTTCCTTTATTTCATTTTTAGTTGCCGTACTAACCTCTGTAAGCCACCTTAATTCCTCTTTTTCAGACTGAGAAAAAGTCATAAAGAAAGATACAAACAAATAAGATAAAAAACAAGCCTTGACTCTCGGTCCATCTTTTACACACATTACACTTCCCATCTTGTGAATTCATGTGTGAAGGCAACGTCTGAGAACTGGCATCTCATACTTACACCACAACATGCCATTGTGGGAGGGAGGCAGGCTCAGGGAAGGAACATTCGATCAGAATTAGTGAGACTAGATCCTTTCTTGCCCAAACAACCACATGGACACTGAAGCGCACACAGCAGCCAGTTACTTAATGAATAAGTGAATGGTGTATGACCTTGAAGTCATCTTCACCCAAACTTGAAAGGAGGAGGCAGATTAGGTAAGTCTTGTATGTCTGTTTATTCTAAGAGTCTGAGCAAGGATGTGCTGCCTCTCAAAGCAAAAATCTAACAATTCAAACAGAAAAGAGAGATGAAGCAAAATTCTGGGCTGTCCTTGGAGAGCTCTTCTTGCTGTTCATCCTGGGTGACCTTGTGAAAGGTGATGGAGGGAGACCTAGGTTGACCTCCAGAGGACAGGAAACCAGCCTGTGTAGGATCAAGGCAGACTCCTCGGGAAGCAGCTCAAACCATCCCCTCTGTACAGGGTTCCTTATTCAAAGGTGCCGGAATGAAAGGACCCAGCGTGGTCCTTTGAATCAACTGCACATCCCACATGCCCCTCACTTTAAACGGGACTGCTCTGCATGCGTTTCTGAGGCGCTGCACCCGGGACTGAGGCAGTCACACTCCTGCACACTCCTTTTGTCTGTTTGAGGACGGTGGCTAAAGGTTCACATGTGGAAAGACTGTTGCAAATGGACCACTGCAGGCGAGTGCATGATTCCCTGCAATGAGTATTGGGAGGCCAAGCCTTCTTTACAGTAAGGACTTGAGAATGAGGAGAAAGCAGTCACAACAATGTAATACACATGATGAAAAGAAGAATTATTAATAATAGCCAGCACTTATGAAGTGCTTTCTGTGGTGCCAAGCATGGCTCTAAGCTTTAGATTCTCATTAACTCACTTAATTCTTACCAGAGTCCCGTGAGGCAGATACGGCGGTCTCACAGGAAAGATAAAGAAACCAAGGCACTCTCAGGCAAGGATCCTGCCCAAGTTACGCAGTGGTGAGTGCAAAGTCAGGCTGTCTACTCTGTGACCGGGTCTGGCCATGCGGCCTCTGTGTATACGAAAGAAGCAGGCTGGGGCATCTACAGATACAAAGTCAAAGATATTGTCCTATGCTTTGTCAGTGGCCGCCATTTCCTCTTTCAGTCTTCATGCTGCTTTTTGTTTTGTTTTGTTTTGTTTTGTTTTGTTTTGTTTTCCGCAGAAACAGCCATCAGAGAACACTGAGAAAGCCAGGACGCTGGATCTATTTCATTCCTTTCTTTTTACATCAACTTTAACTAGCTGCCTAAATGAAGCTTTTTCTCTGGATTCCCAGGGTAACTTTCGATCAGGAGGCAGCCCTGCAGCTTAGCACTGCCAACTTCACACAGGCAAGACAGAGAAAGAAGGTTCTAGGCAGACAGAGACGCAAGTAGGTTTAATGAAAAATTCTCATCCTGCCTCTTCCTGAATATTGGTTAGTGTGTTTTGTGCAAGCTCCTCATTATCTCTGAGCCTCACTTTCCCCAGGGAGAATAGTGACTTGGCTCTTTCTGGGTATCACATCGAGGAATAATAATAGTCTAGTGGTCATCCCTACTAATGTCTCTGTAGGTAAACGTCAAGTGCAGATAAAATCCTCAACTTCTTTGTGGTGTGGCCTGTAATCCAAGTGCTCTGGAAGGTTAAGGCAGGAGGATCACAAATTTGAGCCTAGCCTGGGCAACTGAGCAAGACCCTGTCTCAAAATAAAATGAACAGGGGCTGGGGATTTAGCTCAGCGGCACAGCGTCTGCCTGGCAAGCGCAAGGTCCTGAGTTTGATTCCTGGTGCCAGGGAAAAAAACAAAACAAAACAAAACAAAAAACCCAAAAAATAAAATAATAAAAAAATAAAATAAAATGAATAAATAAAAAGGGCTGGACATGTAGCTCAGTGTAAAGGCCCTGAGTTCAATTCCCAGTACTGGGAAAAAAAATTCTTTTCTCACGATTCTGAAGCCTCAGTATGAAATCCTCAGATTACAGTATATGAAAATAAACACATGAACAACCAGTTTATTAGTACAACGCCTTTAGATGGGTCATTCTCACATATCTGACACGATGACATTAAGGATGCTAATTTATGTCATGCATGGAAAAGGTGCAGGAGCTGTTGACATTTGGGGAAGAGCATTATTATTGCTGTTAAACATTTCTAGGGCTATGTGGAATGCATTTTAGTATATTTGGTATACTTTATATTAATGCCTACATATCACACAGGTTTAAATCAATCACAAGATGCATTTTATAACATTAGAAGCTGTGAAAGAATAGGATGTGCTGCCTCAAGCTCATAGATGTACAAGGAGAGATATGTCAAACAGGTTAAATGACCCTGATATGTCAAAAAGTTAAATGACTCTGTTTGAAAAATATTGTCAGAGGATTCTTGCTTTGAGAAATGAACTGGATGAGATCACTTTTGAGGTCTCTTACATTCCACAGCCTCTATGATCCTATAAAACTGTTCAATGAAGATATAAAACTTGAAAATAATTCAGTTTCAATGTTATGTGAAATAATACTTTCAGTGAAACAATTTTATTGTCAGAGTTGTATGGTTAGGACTAAGTAATAAAACTCTGAAATACAAGAAATGCAGGCTGGACATAATGAAATAGTCTCCAGGAAGACCTCCTGCCACAGAAGGCAGGTCTGCAAAGAGTCCAGGGTAGCACTGGAAATCCATCCCTGCTTTCATGTAAGGTGCTCTAGATACCCCAAAGGTCAGCCACTGCCTGCTCCGGGGTATTTTCGTGGTATAAACTGCTGGAAGTATAAATACCTGTACTAGCATGCTCTTTCCATTCCTTAAACGTATAGGAAGAGTTAGGGGCAAAAAGATATCAAATTTCAGTAGCATTTTAAACTATGGTGTAGGAATTTAAACCCAACTTCCTCAGTATGGCAGGAAATGTCTCCTATCACAGGATCCAGGGGACAAAACAGACAAAGCCAGGCCTCCTGCAGGGCATGTAAGTGAGAACAAGAATGCCTTCTGAGCTGGGGGTGGTGGCGCACACCTGTAATCCCAGCACTGGCAGGCTGAGGGAGGAGGATTGCCCTGAGTTTGAGCCCACTTTGGAGCTACATAGTTCAAGACCATCCTGAACTGCATAGCAAGATGATGCCTCAAAAAAAAAAAAGCTTTTCTGGGATCCACTGAAAAGCAGGCATCCACATATCCATGGAGATCACAGCCCTTCTGAAGCACTAGTGTGATTTATACCATGTGATTGGACCACTGTCAGCAGCCTCGTGGGCAGGTCTAGCCCCAGACAATGAGCTTCCAGTTTGCCAGCCTAGTTCCCAGCTGTTTCACTATTTCAGTTCAGCTACTGAAATAACACAGCAAAAGCCCAGCAAAGAGAGGTCAGCCTTTATGTGGATGCTAATGACATCTAGAAATAAAGGGCTGCTCTGCTTCTAACCAGCGGTCACCACTCACAGGATGCATAAGGATGCCTATAGTTGATGGTTAAGTGACTTAAAGGCCACTTCTCTGCAATACCAATGAATTAACACTCCGGGTCCTGAAAATGGGTGAATTATTCTTGCTCACAGTGCTTTCTTCTAGGTTAGGCCTGCGTGTGTCCAGTGGGTAGGAAAGGTGCACTGGTGAAAAGCGACATTGACTTTCCTGTCTCCTTCTCTGCCCATCGAGCTTGCTCAAGCTCCATTCTCCAGGGAGCCACGCTCTTGAAAGACCCAATGCAGGGCATCAGTGACCAGGCAGGTAACCTGAAACAGAAACTTTTCCTTCATGTGAACACTCTTCTTGAATTTATTTGGGTGTTTCCTCGGTGCTAGGTTGTGATCATTACTCTTGATATATCAGCTCCACTTGTATAAGAACACCTAGTAGAGCAGTAAAGATCTGGGTGTATCTGTGGGTGATGCACGTGCAGCCAGCAAACTGAAGGGGAAAGGCTCATCATGGACACGGGTGGCACCAACCAGTAGGCTTGTAGTTGGGATGGAATGAAAAAAAAGAATAAGGAAGCGTTCCATGTTTTGTTTGGAAGAGCTCCAGTCTTCACCAGTGCCTTTGGACATTCATCTTCAGTTTCTTCAGCCTTGCAACACAAATTTGGACTTCCAGACCTTTGACCACCTACTGCTACTGGAAACACACAGTTTGGCTTCTTCTGCCTCTGAGTCCTAAGACAGCCACTGTGACTCTTGTGAATCTGATCCTCTAAGCCTACCTATTAAAATCCCTTTGTATAATTATATATACTTTATGTCAATCTCCTCCTCTAAAGAACCCTAAATAATGAATGGATACTGTTTTAAATGATTTGCGTAACTGGTCTAATCCTTTAAACCATTATTACTCCATTTTATAAATGGAAAAACTGAGGCACACAGAAGTCATGTCGTGCCCCAAATTGCAAAGGCAGCAAGTGGCAGAAGTGAGGTTGGACACCAGGCAGTCTCTTACTAGATTGCCTTGGGCTCACTTTCTTGCTGAGAGGGTTATTCCTAAGGTATTATTTCCCTGATACCCCAAAGCTTATTATTCAGATATCACAAGACCTCTATCTTCATATAAGTCTTGTCTACATATGGTAGGAAATAAGACTTTATGTAGCTACTTCATAGCAATGATGGGATTACAATTATACAGCGTTGGAAGTGACAGCAAGATCTACTAATCAGCACATCCATCAAAGGCAGTTTCTCCCCCGGTGAGTCCACCGAGCTCCATAGGAAGCAGAGACTTCCCAAGGCGGCAGCTGACGGGGCACCCACGAGGTGACAGATAGGCTGCAAGGCCTTGTGCTGGCAAGGTGAGGACTCTGGTGAGGCCCACAGCAGACAGACACAAGGGAAGGTTTCCTTTCAGAGGAAGGCCCTCAAGGCGGGACTGAGAAATCCAGATTTTACAGTAAACAGGGATGGTATGTTGGGGAATTAAGGAAACAGAGAGTGGGAAGATGTTATCTATACAGAGATTTATAAGATAAAAAGTCAAAATTAACAATACTTTGAGAATGTCAGTTCCAAAATAACATATATTCACCCAACAATATCAGCCCATTTCTTGTGTCAGGGATTTTTCCAAGCCTTCTGTGTATATGGTTTCATTTATTTTTCACAGTAATACTGCAAAGTACATATTATACAGAAGGTTCATATAAGGCAGCTGAGGTTTAGAGATGTTACATAATTTGCCCAAGATCACAGAGCTAGTTGAAGCCTTGGCCTCCTAGCCGACAGAGCTGGTGTACTTTGCCTCCACACTAACCCGCCAGCTGGCCACCTAAAAACCATAGACTTTTTTCTTAAGGAAATAATTGAATTCTTCCTGGTATTATAGCAAACATTCTTCCTAAAGCATAGAAAGAGGTGTACCTCCTGGTACATTTTAATAAACTTGAGATTTTGCTGCAGTACATAAAGGAGCTCAAAGTTTCAAAAACTATTCCTCTGACTTTATTCCAAGTACACATGCCAATAATAATATTACCTAATATCTATGGTGCTCACTATGTGTTGGTGATAGCCTAAGGCTTTCTATGAATTATTTTATTACTCTTCATGTCAGCTCCATAAGCAAAGTGCTCTGGGTATTCCTATTTTACAGAAGGGAAAACTGAGGCATAGGAAAGTTAATGATCATACTCAGGCTCACACACCTAATAAAGAATAAAACTGGGATTTTGACATCAGCAGTCTTGGATCTAGAGTTGCTGCCTCTACCAAAATACTACTTTCCTCTCAACAGAATTGTATCTCATACTCTGCTGTCCAGAGACATTTAGAGTTTTAGATGTTTAGAGTCCTGGATGTGTCTTAAAGAAATATGCAGCTTCCTTCTCTCCACTTTTGGAAGGTATTGTCTAAGAGCATCTGGGAGAAATTACTTAAGTTTTAAAAATACCCACTCACCACTGTGGCTTCTTTGGGGCTGGCTCCAGCTGGGCGACTTCTCTCAGACTGGCCAGCTACACTGAGTGAAAACTGAATGCTCAGAGACAGTGTGGGAAAAGCGTTATAGACAGACGAGCACGTAACTACAAAAGTTCTTTACACGGAAGTGTGAGGTGAGTCTTCTTAGCCACATTTAAGTTGGATTTTATCCTTCAAAAGAACTCTGTTGAGTTCTTGGCCGTTGAACAATTCTCTCTCATCTATTTTCCTGGTTAATCCACTGAACCTTCAGCGGTGGCAGCAAGGATGGTCACAATAGGTGGACAGGCAAGAATACAGGTAGCATGTGGTGCCCTCATGGTCAGCTTGGTCTCTTTCCACCTCACATACAGAGCCTCTGACTTCCTGAGAGGATGTTTTTCTTCCCCAGAGAGGAAGTGAAAGCCTTTCTAGAGAGCACTATACAGAAACTAAATTTTAAATATCTTCTTTGTCACTGAAGCCAGAAGACACTGGTGAATTACTTGGCCTTTGGGCAGCAGTCTGCAGAACTGACCCCTTTAACTCCATTTGCATTGAATCCTCCGTTTCCTTTGCTTCTACAGCATCAACCTCTCCTGCAGTGTCTCCTACTTTATCAAATTTCTTTACTGGTTTTTCCTGTTCTGTTCTAAAGTCTCAGAGTTTAGGATCAACTATTTCATTACCATGAACCAGTAATTCTCATTTTCCCCACACCCTTTAAAGGCTATATCTACACAATCCAACAGCATCCTTGGCATGATCCCTGGTGGCCTCATATTCCCTTCTCTTCTTGCCTATATGCTTAAATCTGACACGGGGAACCTTCTGTCCCAACTTGCTGCTGCTCATCTCTGAGGTCTTATCATCTACCACATCTGGCAGGTTCCACAGGCCAGGGCTCTGCTGCTCCCTACCGCATCACCTGTCCATCTAAAGTGGCCCCCTCCGGCCCGGACTGACCCACGTCTTCATCCACTCGTGCTTCCTGCCAATCACATTCCTTGCAGCAACCAGAGTTCCAGCTTACAGAGGCGGATCTGATTTTTTTCCCTTGGTTGAGTGGTTTTCTGCTCTTCTTATGACAGAAATTTAAAGGTAATAAACTTGGCCTCCAGGGCCCTATACAACTGCCTGGCATCTCCAAGGCTCTGCTCCCCTCCTTTAGGTGGACTCTGGCCTGCTGGCCTCCAAGCAAGGCCCAGCTCGTATCCCTTAGCAGGCATTTCTCCTCTATTACTGCAGCCATCACAAAGAAAGAAATGACCACTCAGCGACTCTCTGCTGAATGCCCATCTCCCTCAAAGGCCCAATCTGTACGAGAGCAGACTGTACTTCTAGTGTCCAGCATGTGCCTTCACAGCAGAGGTACTCACTAAATACTTGGTGAGTGACTGCCTACAGACACAGGAAAAACAGCAGCTTTGGTTCTACCTCACGCTCTTAAAAAACAAATGAGCCTAATGTCCTTGAAAGTCTAAATTGCTCATAATTAATCACTAGAGGCTTATAGGGAATTCAGATTTCTTTTGTTTTGTACACTCATGCTTCATGGTTAATGGCTAATAAGATGTAGACAGTGTTTCTTTTAAAATTTTTTCAGGCAGTGGAACAAAACTAATATTCTTTTTAAGGTTACAACTCATTATTTTAATAACTGAACAGCATTATGATGACCTTGAAGGACACTAAAGGGGACTTTGGTGATTTGAAAAATTTAGCCCAGTTCTCTGCAAAATAACATTTACTGTCATGAAGCAGGCTGGCTATTGCTCCTGAGATCAGTTTGATCCATTCCTGTACCTTCAAGATATTGCCCCCAAAATGAAAGTATAGAATGCTCTTAGTAAGCTAAAACAAATCTATAAATCACCGATATAATTTCAAAATTCTTCAGTAGAATGAAACATCACCATGAACCTGCTCCAAATGAGACAGATGAAAACAGCAGGAATCATAACATCTCTAAGGCCCCAGCTTTGCTCAGTGACACTACAATGCAAAATGAGACAAGTTGTATATATTTAAGCTAAGGAATAGAAATTCTTTTTGAACTGAACAAAACCAGAAGAAGTCCTCTGGGTACTTTTCTCACTATTGATGACCTTCCTTTAGCTGAGTTTAATCCGGACCTTGGAACTTAGTTATAAATTGTACTTTATCACTCATCTAAACCTGAGCCAAGTCCCTACCATTTAACTGGCCAGAAGCCATGTGCTTTTCATAAAGCTGATAAATGACTATGTTCAGTATATAGTTAAGTCCCCTAAGAATATGCAGTCACTGATTAGAACCCAGCCAGATCCACGTGGTTACCCTTAAATAGCAAAAGATTCACATGGCTTCCTTAGAAACCGTCCAGTGGGAGGTGACATCTGCCATCACCAACTACAAAGACTACAACCTACACAGTCCTGATACCAAAAGGTGGCTGGGGTGGGGGGCTCTAACCAGAAGCAGGAATATATTTGCCAGGATGCCTATAAAAGTCCATCTGACTCTCAAAACAGCTAAATGTTCAGGCTGAACTAGGGCTTTAACTATTTTTAGGTCCACGCAGCACACATTTTTCCTAGGGTTCCAGAAATGTGAGCGATCAACCACCAGAGGCTGGGTGGCAGACATAGCTCGGGTCCAGCAGCAGCAGGACATAGGAGAGAAATCTCTGGTGGCCAAGACTGCTGTTACTTTGGGGTTTAGAATTTATAGTCATCTGTGTATGGAATATCGTTTTCCTTCTCTATTGAGCTCTAGAGCAAGAGAGTAGATCTAAAGATAAAGCTGGTATAATTGGCTGGCAAAATGTCCAGCATTCCTGCTTCTTCTGAGAAGCCAGGTTTCACACCACTGCCACACCGAGCAAAGCATTCATGTCCTCGTGTGCACACACACTCTCTGTGCATGCCCAGACTTACACAGTGTCTCTGTGAACACCTGCGCCTCACCGGGCTGCACTCTGACCTTCATCCACGATGGAAGCGCTGCTAGGTGCCACAAGACAGCAGACTCAGAGGAGGCCTCACAGCAGCTCTGACCGACCCGGGCTCAAAGCTGAGCTCCTGCTGGGCACAGCTTCTTCACCTTGCACAGAAACCTTTAAATGTTCAAGGTAAAAGACCACAGAGATACAAGCCAGGTGAAGAATACAGAAAAGCACGCAAGCTACGGCTCATCTGTAGAGAGGTAGGATGTAGGCTGTGACTTGATGCTTAAACTCTGCAGTCCAATTCCCTGGATTTGAAACCTGATTTCTTCCAGAGCTGTGTGACCTCAGCAAATTATTAATCTTTCTAAGATGCAGCTGCATTATCTTTAGACTGGGGATGATTGTGAGAATTAAGTAAGACAATTTATGTAACATGCTAATTGTAGTACCTGTCATGGTCAGTGCGTCATAATCATCAGAAATTGTTCTAGTAATTTGATGAATAAACATAGGGAACTCAAGTAATTAGACTGGTGTGAGCAGAAGGAAATCTAAAAAATAAAAGCAGAATAAAAACAAGGCACCTTCTGAAAGGACTGCCTTAATTGAGGATCTTGGTTCAAGAGCCAAGAGTTTGTGTGCAAAAAAAAAAGAAAGAAATGCACACAATCGCATATACAAGCAAGTATGCATTCTTGAGAATTTTAAGTGTTTTGTGGGATGAGAGTGCAGATTTGCCATAGTTAGATGGTATGTGTCTTCAGTCTGAGACTATGTGTAATGAAGGGACAGCCAGACAGGGAAAAAGATTCCAGGTTTTGACGCTCCAGTGAGTAGGGAGCCCCTAGAGGGAAGAAACTGCCACCAGGAAAAAGCAGGAAAGGCAGAGGTTTTAGGGCAGCACCTAAGAGGGTTTGATCTGCCGTTTGAAGGAGTGGGCTCCACGGTCCTAGGGAGACCTGAGAGCCTGAAGGAAATGGTGCAGCCCCAGATTGGGGGCCGGCACAAAAGGCCACACTTGCCATGTGGGCTGAGGGAGGTAACACCAGGGCACAGGTGCAAGAACCTGCTGAGGCTTTCCATTCGTGTCTGGGAGGTAACTGGAGGTCATGCAGACGCCTCCCATTTCTACACTTTGTACACTACTCCAGAGAGCTGCCTGACAGAACCGACACCCACACCTCACTTCACCCCATCTCTGTCTGCTTCTTAGGTGCTTTCTGCCCTACAGCACCATAGTGCCTCTGTCTATGACATCACGTATCTCAGAACATAAGATAGCAGGTGGACTTTGCACTTTTCATGTGCTGAGCATTCTTTACATCAACAATATTACAAACTCAGATTAGAAAGCGCTTTACTTGATATTGCTGTTTGCAGAAGCCTCAAGGTCCAATTCTGAGGATCACAGTTCAGGACTTTGATTATATATCTATACTTATTGTCTCAAGAAAGGCCTGCAAGAACACCAGGGTCAGGGGGTACAGGATTTTAATCCTCACTTTGCATTTTACCGCCCTCACAATGTGGGACTAATTACTTCTCCTCCCTGATCTGTTTCTCACATGTTAAATGGGGACTCCATGCCCTTTGCATGAGGAATCTGAATGCATGCAAAGAGATAACGACATATGAGATACTCAGTGTAAGCAAAGCACCCTGCCTGGTAGTTGGCCCACAGAAATCATTCAATAATCACTCCGTGATTACAGCTGTCCAGTATTATTGTTGCTGCTCTGAAGCTAATATTCCAGGAACATAATGAGCTTGATGGGATTTACTGCAAAGTAGAACTGAGGCCCTCACTGGTTTCAACCAGGGAGGCTAGACCTTGATGTATTATTTAAAAAACAATTTGCTCCTGGTGCACGCAGTTCACCACCCTCTAATTTTCAGTGGCCACCTGACAAAGCAAGGGAATTGCTATAAACCCATTAAATGAAGAGCAAGCTGGTGTTTGGGCAACAAGTGAAATTACTACCCCATTACCAAGCAGTTAGTGAACCTTTCATTTGTCGCCCAATTTTCCAATAGCTAAGCATGCTCAGTCTCTTAACTGTCTAAAAGTTTTGATTTATCTGGCTGAGTATGGAGGTCTCAGAGATGTGAGCAAAAATCTGGGAAAAAAGCTGGAACAAATTTCTGTAAAACCACACAAGTGAGAGTCCCACATAGGACATGCCATGCCATGCCATGCCATGGCCAGTGCAGTTTCCCACCCAGATGTCAGAAGTGTCTACTGCTGAAGGCTGGAGTTGTCCCGAGCTGGAGGACAGGCCAACGGTACAAAGGGTGTGTGTGAAAGAACTTGTGAAAGGCTATGCCCAGTGTTCAGAGCAGTGTCAATAAGCAGGCCCTGGTTTTCCATACTTAGCATTTTGCTTACCTGTCTATTCATTGTGGTCTCGTTAACACCTGCATTTCACCTGTCAACCATTGACTCACTCATTCAAAAATTAACTTACCCACCCACAAATATTGATAAGCCACCTGCTGTATGCTAGCTATTATGCTAGGTGCAAGTGATACACCAAGTAGTAGGAGAGAAAATCTTTCATCCTCATGGAGCTTATATTCTAGTGGGGAGACAGAGGCAATAATTTTGAAGGTGGTCAGAGCTACTATGTAAAAGTAATAAAGCAGGGAAGGGCAATAGAATATGGTAAGGAACAAGTGAGGGACACAATTTGAAGTAATCTAGTCAGGGAAGCCTTCACTGAGAAAGTCTTCTGTGAGCCAGACATGAAGGAGTTGAGGCCTTTGGCTGCAATTCTGCAATGACCTTGACACCACAAAAAGTGAGGGAAGGCTCATCTGTAAGAGCATTCAGACCTCATCTTCCTTTGCAGCCATGGTGTGTGAATGCCAGGCAGGTGGGGGCCTTGACCTGGAAGGTACAACCTGGGCCCACCAGGGACGCCCAGGGAGTGACCACACAGGGAGGCTGGGTTCAAGGTGCCCTACGTGGCCCTCACCTCCTCCAGCCGCCGCCGCTGCTCCTTCTGCTCCTCGATGCGCTTCTGGCGCTCGGCCAGCAGCTGCCTCTTGTGCTCCTCATTCTCCCGCTGCTGCTGCTCCAGCTGCTGCCTTCGCAGGGCCTCGGAACGCTCCTTGTTGGCCAGCTGGAGTCTCAGAAAGTCCCGCCTCAGTGTCGACTCTCCAGGCAGGTTCAGGATGGAGCTGCGGGAAGGGAAGAGTGAGTAGGGCAGGAGCCACGGCTACTGTGAGTCCCGGGCAAGGATCACAGGGCCCACATGTGGCTCCTAGAGTCCTTGTTAGTTCAGCCGTTTAGGTTCAAGAAAAACAGGCTCAGGGAAAAGGTGAGTGTTCCGCCTCCCCTTGTGGCATACACTGTCTCCACCTCAGAGGGACATCACATTCACAGAGCCATCCCTTCCTCCAGGACAGACACCCTACACCCTTGCCCTTCTGGATGGCAAAGACTTGTGTCTTGTTTCTTAAGACTTTAGTGAATTCCCCAGGCCAGCTTATCTTCACAGGTAAGAACGGCAAGCAAAGAGAAATGAGCACGCAGAAGCTGCCATGGGCCGACTCTACTTGGACCAGCACAGATCAGCCTTGCACACACCCCTCCTTGACTGCTCACACCAAACCCCAGGAGGAGGAGATTAGGCTGCTCGGTGCAGGCAGGTAAGTCAGGGGAGGAGAAGCCTGGAATTAAGGTTGATGCACAGCCAGGATCCGAACCAAGTTTGCTAAGTCCAAGGAGACCAGAGCTTGTGTGTGTGTGTGTGTGTGTGTGTGTGTGTGTGTGTGTATGTGTGTGTGTGAAAGAAAACACCTTTCCAGGTAGTCCAGGGTTGTCCTACACCCATCTAACTGTAGATCAACTAAAAGTGATAGAACTTCTCAGTTCTACATAGCTGTGTAACGGGGAGGATTGTTCAAACCCAGCTGCTTTAATCTTTCTGGAACTTTCCATCTGAAATAAATTAATTGGACATATATTTACTGGCATCTACTATGTGACAGGCTATGGGGTACTGCTGCGACCACATAAGAAATTATGACTCTAGAGTTACTTTCTTATGGGGAAGACAGATAATTACAAATAATAACGTTTAGGTGACAATGGCAGGGAGCTGAGGTCAGAATGAAGAGCCCTGCTTTGACTGGGTGGCCGGGAGGGCCTCTCTGGGAAGGTGGGAGTTGGTGGGGGGAAGGATGTTCCAGGCAGAAGAAAAAGCAACTTAAAGACCACGTGCAAACAGGTGTGGCCTTTTCTAGGGAGCCTGTCCTCCCAGAGTAGGGGGTGTGGGGCCTAAGAGGAGGGCAAGGGGACAGGTGGGTGAGAAAGCAGGTGGCCAGGAGAGCGGCAGGAAAGGCGCCCAGGGAGGAGGACCAGGAGCAGACGTGTTTGGCTGCAGAGTGGACCACAGTCTGCAAGGGCTGAGAGCAGGCAGAGCTGACAGTCAGATGACTGCCGTAATGGCTCTGACTAGAGATTTTAACCAGTGGTGAAGAGAGCTGGGATAAGGGATGCATGAGGAGCAGCAGGATTTGTGACATGGATGGGAGAAGCAAGTTTGCTTTTGGAGAGCAGTCAGTATGAGGCGTGAGATGCTGCCATAAAATGAAACAAAAACATTTGTTCCTGACATTCTATGAAAGACCATTGGAAGTCTACTAAGAAGCTTCCTCTAAAGCTTACTGGCCGTGTGTAAAACTCTAAAACCATGCCTGCATGGTGGCACTTAAATACACAGGCCACTTGCTCTGTGCAAGGGTGATGGGCTGGGGAACGTAGCCTCGCATGCACGCCAGAACCTCCCCAGAATATTAATTGATGTGTGACCTTCTTGCCACTCTTCTGCTATTGACTTATTTCCAAAATGACACAACCACTATCCTTTTCTACTTCTTAGGATTTCACGAAGAGTAACTAGCTTTGTCCATAGAAATAGGACTGGACATATAATCTTCCCTGTGATATAATGGCATGCTATAATTACAGCTGAGTTGACTGACTAAGTGACTCCTAGCACTAGTTTAGCAAGCATTGGAAAGACATGCTCTCTCAGTTGTCCAGGAACGGTCAGAGGGCGGCACGGCCATCTGGGTAAGCTTTCAACAAATAGAATATAACTTCTCTAAAGGAGTAGTTGGCCCTCTGCCATACAGGAAAGCTCATTTTCCATGTCATTGCTTAATAGTCATCATCTTTATGCAGCTGGGGGTGGTACAACATGTTATGTATCAGACAGAAGAACAAATTTTCCTTTAGTCTCTGACCTTGACAAATCCTATGACAGGTGAAGAGAGAAATATCAATGACTCCATAAATCCAGTGCAATCCTCTGTGGTAGCTTAGCAAGAATACAGCTCAATAGGTCTGAGTTGGCTACAGAAGACAATAATACATGTTGTGTAGCTCAGTCCAGCAGTGTCTCTGGTCAGCTTCTCTGATCAGGAAGCTCTGGGACAGTAACAGGGCAAAAGAATTTCTCCTGCCGCACTGGGTTCAATCCAATGGCTGGACAGTAGGGAGCCATAGAGGCCAGGGACCCTTCTTCTTGTATGTCTCCTCTGATAAACCCAACTTCACATTTACAGTGCGCAGCCCCCTGGCGTGTGTGCCATGTGTGCCTCTTCACTCACCAAGCTCCTCTAGCTGAATTTTCTCACAAAAGAGAAATCCTGGCAGTGGGAGCACTCTCCCCTTAATTATTTATGAACCCAGACTGGAAGAAAGTTGGGATCAAAATTAAATGAAATTCAAAATGCAGGGGTGACTGCAGTAAAGTAGCACTTGATTCTGGGGTCCAATATGTGAAACAGGAAAGGCTCAGAGATTCTATCGCAGGTTCCCCTTTAAGTGTAATCTGATTTCCTGGAAATCATTTTCTCCTGGACCAGGCTGCAGGGAAAATACCAAGCTATATGACAAGGAGGGTATGTGAAAGGGCTTCTTAAAGGTATGAAGCAAGAAGTCAAAGAATTCAAGTTTAAAAATATCACACAGGTCTCCAAAAAGTTGTAATTTGAAGTACTTTTCATCCTGCATTACCCAGATAACTGCCTTCTCCAAGCTTTACAGGTTACATATGTGAGGAAACAAGGCCTTGAGAAAAGACCACAAATCTTTAAGACAAGAAAGAGAAGATGCTGATTTCCACATTTTCCTAAGAACCTGCCTAGCGAAAATTTCCCAAATTAATGAATATATTTCTGGGCAATAAGTTAAATAAGACCACCCTGGTAGATTCTTTAAAATGAACCTATAAATCAAAAGGAAAATGAATTTCATACAAGCACAGTTCAGAATGTGAAAATTAGAAGGCTCAACTCTCATGCTCGCACCTGGGCTCTCCAGAGTCGTTCTCCTCCTCCTCCTCCTCACTTCCACTGTACTCATACTCAGTCTCATCTAAGGAGAGACACATAGCAGGTTAATGCACCAAAGCCGTGTTACCACTCAGTAAAGTCCATCCCCAACCCATATATCAACATGAGCTGTAGAATGAAATTTTGCTCAACAATGGACCACATATGCAACAGGGATGATCCCCAAAGATTATAATGCAGCTGAAAAATTCTTCTTGCCTAGTGACATTGTAGCTGCTCTAGTATCACAGCACGATGAACTACTCATCTGTTTGTGCTGAGGCTACTGAAAACAAACCTAGTATGCTGCCAGTTGCATAAAAGTACAGGCCATGGATATGTCCAGTAAACAATACTTGATAATAGTAATAAATGAATGTCACTGATTTATATATTTACTATACTTTTAATCATTATTTCAGAGCATATTTTGTATTTTGAAAACAGTTTACTATAGAAGTATGCTGGCATCGGGTGTAGCTTAGTGGTAGAGCACTTGCCTGGTATGTACAATGCCCTAGATTTGATTCCCAGGACTAAAAATAACAACAAATTAAATAATATGCTATGCATGGTATTTATTTATTTTTATTGTGTTTCTTGACTGTATCAAGGGGACATACCGAGAGACTGACCTACATCAGCCAGGTTTGTGTAAGAGCACTCTGTGATATTCTCAAAACAACAAAGCTGCCTAACAGCATGACTCTGTGAACATATCCCTGTCATTAAGCGATGCGTGACTGTACAAGTAAACTGAGGCGGAGAGTATGTTTCAGACTGAGCTGGGATGGCCTCCTGGCTTCATGACTTATGAGTCAGCAGTTTCCACTGGTGGATTTAAGTACACAGAATTAACTGTATTCAAGACTTTCCCAGCTAACTCTAGATAACTGTCCCTCACTTATCCTAACATTTATATTAAAAAGAAAGCAAGGAATGGATAAACAATCTATTTATGTTAATCCCATTATAGAGCCACCCACATCAAACTTATCTGATCACTGTTAACTTATTAATTGTTAAAGGACTGTCATTTTAGTAATGTATTTTACTACAACTTACATGGATTCACAAATTGCCTTCAGATACCTTGATAAATATCAGAAAGAAACTTTTAATGATTGGCATATTAAAAATACATAGTTAAATATGCTTTGAAAGGTCCACTAGGGACATTCATTTAATTCAGTAATTAAGCAAGTTAACATGCAAAATGAGTAAGGTTTTGCCTTTGCCTTGGAGGAGATTGGAGCGTAATTGTGAAACAAGGAACTATTAAGCGTTTCCATGATTAAGAAGAGAGGAAATGAGTATCTGCTAAGCATCTCCTATGAAAGCCACATGTCCCAGATATTTTATCTAAGTTCTTTCATTTATTCCTCACAATAATCGTCTAACATAATGCTTATTTTTCACATAAAGATATTCAGATTGTGAGAGGTTAAGTATTATGACAAATATTATTGCATTAATAAAAGGTCGATCTGGGATCTGGATTTAGAATTCCACCTGGAATTTTCCCAACCTTAAAATTTGCACTCTTTCCAACACATTATATGCTAAACAGATGTACATATAAAAAGACCAATGAGAAATGAGAGAAAAGAAAAGCTAGTTCCACTGCTCAGAATGGAAAAAGGGACAGTGAAATATTCAAGAGGAAATGAATTGGGCCATAGAAGGGCAGTAGTCCTTCTTCAGGCAGCTGGCAGCTGGAAGTAATAAGAAAAGTACATTCCAAGCAATATACCCACATGAGAATATATCCACATGAGAAAAGTTGGCAGTACTACAATGCATTCCACATTTAGGAAATCATGAGCTGTGAGTAACTAGGTGACAATATGAGAGAAGCAGAGAGAGGATGAAAGTCCACAGGGGTTAAATGGCTCACTGATCCTTCGCCACTGCTTAGGACTTTTCTGTAGGCAACGAGGAGTCCTTAATGGAGCTCCAAGCAATGCAATGGAGGCTGCCACTGTTTCTTTTACAGCTGTGGGTTAGTAATTACAAAAAAAAAAAGGAACTGAAACTACAATTTGGTTATATGGCCACTAGGAGGCAGCATTCACATGGCTGAAAACAGACTGGATAAAGCCTTTTACACTATTTAGAGTCTACACATTAAAGAGATAAAGAAACTAATAACGTATTGAGTTCAAATGTATTTTTTAAAATCACAGGTGAACCTCATACATTTAGGTACGTTTCTGCTACTTATTTTTAAGAGTATCATTTCCCCAAAAGGAAAAGAACCTGCATAAAATGTCTTAATATTCTGTACTGAAAGTTTAACATTCCAAACTTTCTTGAAATGGATAAACGGAGAGTCCATAGTAAAATGAAGTAATTTTAGCTAATAAAGGAAATTATACAAAAGAAAGAAGCATACAATTATTTTCAATACTTCTACTCTTTAAGGTAAAACCTTCATTCACTGGGTTCCTCAATTTTAATACTTCACCAAAATTTAGTTTGACTTTATATCACTAGGTTAAATGAGTACATGTCAACATACCTTGAGAAAATATCAAGTTGAAAAAAATCATAAAGTAATTCAAGGTAAAATTGCCTGATTCTCCCCAAGAGCTGATCATAGAGAGTGACTAGGAGTGAAAAAGTTTGAGAGGAAACAAATTAAGTCATTTGATCAAACTGGGCAAATGGAATATTTCATTTGATCAACTATCCATCCTTGGGAAGCAGACAAAAATGAAGCCAGAACTGGGATTCTGGTGGCCTTAAGCTTAAATGATTAGAATCCTTACATTACAGTATGGACTTTTGAATACTGTGTAGTTATTCTCAGGAATCTTCCATTGTACAGAAAATGTATATACTAAAAGTAGTCTATCTTTATGTTATGGTGCATTTTTGTATTATATTCCAGGGTTTGTGCAAAAAATGTGAAACCAACTAGAAGCACAAGGTTTTCTAAACATATTCATAGGTTATACATTTGAGAAGGTACCCTTGAATAGTACTGAAAAATTATAGTTCAACCGTGATTTGCCTAAATAAGAATGGCTAATATTTACTGAGTGCATCTAAATACCAGACTTTGTACTGTACATTTTATGTACATTATTTCATGTAATCTTCGCAATAGTGCTAGGCAACTTGTATTATTATTATTATTTTTTTTTTTTTTTTTTTTGGTTTTTCTCCGGTACCGGGAACCGACAACTTGTATTATTATTACACCTCTAGTCTCATTTATTTTAAAGATGAGAAAACTGTGGTGAAAGTCACATAGCTGATAAGGTGCAAAGCTAGAATTTGAACCCAGAATTTGAACTGAGTATTTAACATGCTTGTTATAGCCCTAGTGTAATACTTTCCCTTCAAGAGAAGTTGGCATTTAATGATTGCATGCTTGACACCATGCCCTGAAATAATCCTCTTTAAAAGTTTTACTTCATGGAGTATCCAGACCAATGGACAAGTACAGCTAAAGAGACAGTTCTGGAACTTTCTAATATTGACCTAGAGATTTCTCCTGAGGTCTAAGTACCTCCAGCTTGGGCTGGTCTCCCAGCTCAGTGGGCCCTGCTTAACATTTTACCCATGTCCACCCACTAATGGTTGCAGGTGGGCTTGTCTTCTAGCTTAGCATCACAACCTCTCACTTCTGAGTGTAAGCTGATCACACTTTCCTTCGAGTCCTGAGGCTGCCAGCAGAAGGAGCCTCTCCCAGAACCTTCACTGAGTGTTTCTTCTCCTGCCTTAACTCTCTGCTGATCTCACCTCTTCAATCCAGCGTACTCACTGCCCCAGCCCTAAGCCTCAGTTCACACACCTTACTGCTATAGGTGTTAACTGCAAAATAAAGAAGGCAAACCAGGGGGCTGGGGTTTTAGCTCAGCGGCAAAGTGCCTGCTTGGCAAGCGGAAGGTCGTGAGTTCAGTTCCCGGTAGCAGAGAAAAACCAAAACCAAAAAAAAAAAAAAAGAAGGCAAACCAAGGGAGAGTGACTTCTGTCCTATGTGGACTGCACCCTCCACTGCTCCCTCTGCACCAAAGAAAAGGGAGAGAGATGGAGAAGAGGGGAGCAAGCAGTGGCCTGACTCCTTCCCTCCCAGCCTGGGTCTCTGGTGTTCTCCTCTACTCTCCGCTTGGTGCCTCTCCATGGCCACTATTCCGGGCTTCAACTGCCTCCCACACCATCTCATACCAGCTCCCTCACTGTGTATTTTCTCCATGTCTCTCCTCTATGCCCCAACCTTCCTGCCTCCCTACCTCACTCTCAGCTGGTTACAAAGTGAAACCTGCTCTAGACCGCAAGCTTTCACCTGGACTGGGGTGCAGGTGAAGAAACTGAGCTGCATTCAAACAACCAGGCCACAGGGCTTATTTGAGCTCCTGTCTCTTCTAATGATGAAATGAAAATATTGTGCAGTACGAGAGAGGAGGTTATGCATCTCCAAGATAGGGAAGGACACTAAATGACCTTCAGCTCAAAATCTGATGTTCCATACAGCAACCTAATGATCTTTTTTATCACTGCAACTGTAAGAAAATTTTTCCTGAATTCTAAGTAACTGAATTAAAAATGAGCCTCAGAACACTGAAACTTAAATATTGAAAATTGTCAGGACAGAAAAGTGTCAACCAGATATTTTTTTAGGTTGTCTGTCTTCTGTACATTTTTACTCTTCCAAACATGAATATTCATTTGAATTAAGAAAATCACTTGTCGTGTTAAAATGCTGCATAGTATCAAGCAAAATGTCTTTGTTCAGTGACTGGAAGAGATAATGTTTCTTACAGTTCTGTTTTTCTTCATGAAAGATTCCACTTCAAGTAGTGGGATTTCACTGTAAAGGTTGCAATCTCACAGATGGCCCTTCACATTAAAAACTAATACAGACCCATTTGAAACATCCACCGCCAAATACATCAAGAGCCCACGATCACTCCATGTCTTATTCTTCTCACTGAAATTAAAATATACATCTAACCTTTCTCTCCTCTTTTCTTCTTTGTCCTATCAATATGGTCCTTGAGTTGAATGCGGACCTGGCGCTCATTAGGTTGGTCTCGTATAAACGGATGCTTCATCAGTTGCTCTGTTGCTGGTCGCTGGCTGTGATTCTTTACCAAGCAACTCTCAATAAATGACTGGAATTTTTTTGACCTGTGAAACAAAAGAGATAAATCCACAGATAAATCAACAATCTAATATATAAACATATACTTGAAGTACTCAAGCAAATAAACAAAAGGTCCCATCAGTCACTGTACAGATCAGCCAATCACAAAATAGGTCTAACGCTATATTAGGTACAATGGGGGTCAAAGGCATCATTACCATTGACTCAGAAATGAGGTAGCAGATGGTAGTTATACACATGAAAGCATTTTCACATGGGGTATATGTAACTGCACAGAAAAGACAAAAGGACTCAGAAAAGGAAAAGATCTCTGTGGGAATTATATCTGGAATGAGAGAAACACAGGTGGACCTTGAAAAATTAGGAGAAAATCACACTGGGGAAACGATAGCTCAGGTCGATAAGAAAACACTGAAAAACTAAAGCTACAAGGGAGCATATCACAGTCCAGGGGACATTGCGCTGCCTAAATGAGACAGAAAACTAAAGTGAAAAGAAAGTAAACTCAAAGTGGGAGGGAGAAAAGGGAGTGTAGTTTGGAGAAATGAGCAAGATTCTTATAATGGTAAAGTAAACATCGATTTAGACAAATTTTTGGACTAGTAACTTCAAAATCTCTTTTGAACTTTGCTTTCCAATTCTTAAGAAGAGGATGTGTATGTATTTTTGCCATCAGTGAAGAACTTGGAAATTTAAGTTTAAAAAACTAAGTCACCCAGAAGCATATTGATCCCCCTCTGGAAAGGTCCTATCTTCTCCAAGATAAAGCCAGTGCCAGAGATGCATGCTAGACAGACACACCACATCAAATGACGGCAGCAAGTCCACGTGTGGTAGGAATTAACAGTGGATTTTAGCCATGATTCATGAATTGGGCATGCATGTCCTTGCTGAAAGTTCCAGGAAATTATACAGAGTCATAAATAATTAAGCTCACGACACTATCTTTCCAAGTCACTCCATTGACAGCTCGGCACCGCGTCCCAGGAGACCTTGGTGGAGCCCTGGTCACCCTGCCCACGTTGCCCAGAGCAGGAGGCTGTTTTGCACTCTGTGGAGCTCTTTGTTGCCCTCCTGTGGTGCACTGTGTAACCCAAAAGCAAGGCCTTCTCAAGTTCCCCAGGGTATTTCAGACCTGAGGTGTCCTCACCACAAAGAACGCAGTGCAAAGCCTGACACGAAAGGGCATTCATGTATGTGCTACTCTCTATTACTGCTGAAGAGAGTTTCTCACCTTAGTTCATGTTTGTAAAATACTAAACTATGAGTATTTTTTCCTCTCTATCTAAGCTACATTTAAGCCTTTAACACTTTTTGCATAGAAATAAAAGTAATGTACTGTGTGTGGGCTCAAGAATGAAACAGGGTTGGTCACACTGGACTAGAAATAGCAACAACAGGATGGATTCTCTGGACCTGCCTACTAAGTCCTTTGGCCCATATCTCCACTTACTGCACACTAGAAGTTCTTTGCCAAGTCAGGATGTGCCCAAGTTACCTTTGCACAATGAACATTCTATCTGCTCTACATGTTTGATGAATGAATGTGCACACTGAGCAAGCTTTATAATAAGGCTACCTTAAAACTTGTGTTTGTTTGTTAGTGACAGAAAGGGAGGTCTGGAGGGCAGATTCAATTTTCTTTCTCAGATCAGTGGAATAAATTTGTGCAGGCATAAATACCGTATCATCTAAAGAGAGACCTTCCAAGAAAAACATAATGAAATAATGGACTCTCCTAAGGAATAAACAAAGAGAATGAGGTTAACCTGCAAAAGGAAATAGTCACAAGGCTTTTTGAGATAGGAAAACCAGTATGAAAAAGATGAAAACAAAATCAAATTAAGACAGAAAGGTATTAAATATTCATGAGGAATGCAAATGGAAGCTCTCTCTTGCTGGCAACTAGAAGGAAGTGCTTGATTTTCTTTATAAAGTGCTTCACTATTAATTAGAGGTGATAAATAAAAGAACTCACATCCAATTTAAAAAATGAGATCCAGACTTAATAGACTGTGCATTCCGTTCCTCAACACGGACATCTAAAAAAAGCCAGAGAAATCTCTGGACTCCATGAAGAACAGTGTTCAAGGAGTTAACAGAGAGCAACCAGAGTCCCCTTTCCAGGGACCTCCTGGGAGTGGGGCTTGGGCTCCAGAGTCACAAGAATCCCTTCAGTCCTGAAGAATAGTCAGATGTGCGGAACTACAAAGCTGGTGATACACTTCATGTCTTCTTCCAATGGCATCATTGATGAAAAAATAATGCTTACTTAAAACCCTTCTTCAAAGAAGGATTCATCGTCTCTCATTTAAGTTAGTGTGAGCAGAGGATCAATATGCTTAATTGTGTGCTTAATTAAAAGTGAAAATATTTTACCTATGTTGAATAGTACCTGTTTGCTAAGAGTTGTAGAGTTTAAAGTACATTTACATAATTTTATGGCTGCTGGTAACTTAGTTCTGTCTCTTAAAAACTAACCTAGAAGTCTAAGGTTGGTGATAGTAATTTCCCAAGGGTTGGCATGGAGAGATAATGTTAACAATTGTGCCTACTAGGAGGCACCAGCTGTACTACCAGCATCACTAAGCAGTTTACCTTCCCAGGTTTATCCTCTTTGTACATTAAATTGTTAGAAATTCAAAATTCCTGAATGACGATGACATTAACCATTTTAAATAAGTTACAATAAATAGTTTTTGGTGATCACCAGACTCCCTGAATGCAATGTGAACTTTAAAATTTGCAGTAGCCCCACCTTATTTCCCAGAACCACCCTGTTCATCTACTTTGGGTTCCGTCACTTACCAACTGTGTGGATTTGGGCAAGATATTCAATTCTCTGTGCCTCTTTCCCTAGCTACAAATAGGGATCTTATTAGTACCTATCTCATGATGTGACGAGGAAATTAGTTATTTCATGTCAAATACTTAGAACAGTGCCTAGTGGCATACGTGCCATATGTGTATGTTCTACTATTGTCAGTATCATTACTATCATTATGATGACACCATCCCAGCACCGTCTGCTCAATACAAGGTTTGAGAAACAGAACACTGCTTTTAGGACCAGGAAGCAGAAATTTGAGGTTGTCTTTCCCTTCTCCCCTCACTTCTGCTGAGCTACGTAAGCGCAGTTATACATTGATTACTGACAGGGACATACTCTGAGAACTGTGCTATTAGGTGATTCATTGTGTAAATGCCATGCATTGTACCTATACACACTAAGATGGCTATGACATCAGTAGGATATTTAATCTTACAGAGTCAGAATCACTGTTGTGTAGGTGACCTATTGTTGAGCAAAATGTCACTGTGGAGTGCATGAAGGTGTGGCAGTCTTTAAAGGAATTATTTTACATATGATAGAGTCAGATAAGTTACCAGGAGAGTCAATGGGGCTGTTATCTCCAAGGAGACCTCCCAATGAGACTGTTTTAAAAGTTTATGTAGCTTGGGGCTGGGGATTTAGCTCAGCAGCAAAAGCGCCTGCCTGGCAAGCGCAAGGTCGTGAGTTCGGTTCCCGGTACCAGAGAAAAACCAAAAAAAA
>NW_004955420.1:1269516-1368947 GCF_000276665.1 Chinchilla lanigera
AAAAAAAAAAAAAAAAAAAACTGGAGCTATGTAAATAACGGAGATGACGGTAAGCTCTGGAGGAAAAGCAGGTGGCCAGAGCTCCGGGCTACTTTTCCCGGGGAGGAGCCCAGGACTCTGCCTGGCCCTGCCTTTCAGCCTCCAGAAACTTCACGTCTGCACCTGGAATGTGCATGAGCGGTCTGAACTAGGGGATAACAAGCAGTTATGTTTTTCCTAGTGGTCTCAACTGGCTGCTGCCTTGCCTCTGTGGACTCTTCAAATTTAAAGGCCACATAAAAAGAACAAGACTAACAGCATCATTCTGTCCTCCAGAAGCCTGAGAGAAGCTCTGGCAGTGAGCTTACTTTTAAGGGCAGAAGCATGGATGAAGAGGGTGGGAAGCCTTCTGAAGGACGTGATTCAGCCCAGTGGGTTTGTGTACCCAAGCACAGAAGTAGGAGGAGGGTACAGATGCCAGCCTTCCTGTGCACTTGCTGGTGGTGACAAGGACACAGGGAATGGGGAAAACCTGGTTTCCTCTGACTCAGCTACAGTGACCATCCTGCCAGAGTCTCTCATGACCCGGTAGAGCTGCTCGAATACTGAGAGACTCCCTAACTTGGTGACTCCCTTGGCACTAAGGTTCTCCTTATCACCCCGATGAAAGAAAATATTTCAGTGAAAATATTTGGTGGTAGCCACTTCTTTTCCTCCCACAAGGACTGGGAGGGAGGGGGAAGAACAGTGCTACTGCCTTTCTTTCATGAAATTTAAATAAGGCACAAAGGCAAAAATATGTGTTCGCTAAGAGGCTATACACTGTGTGAATGCTAGTCATGCTTTGTCAACTTGCTGGAATTAAGACATGCCCAGGGGATTAGCAAAGCACAGTTCTGGGTGTGTCTGGGTGGGTCACAGTGGTGTGACCTTGGGCGCCGTATCTAGTGCCTGGCTCCTTCCTGTCTGCCACTATTCCTCTGCTCTGCTTCCTGGCCACCAAAATAAGTGTATTTGCTCTACCACACCCTGCTGCCGTGATGTTCTTGCCTTGGAGCCCACCAACTTCACCCTGAACCCCACAAATCCCAAGTTGAACCTTTTGTTCTTTAAATAGCAGGTGTCAGGTATTAGGACCCAGTGACAGGAAAGCTGACTGATACACATTGTGTGTTTACTGTTTGTTTACTCAATAACGCCAGCTGGAAACGCGCCTTGGTTGCCTGCTCACTGTGAAGAGTTCAGGGGCTGATCTCCTCTACGGTGGCACCCACCTTTGGTAATGTGATGATGTGTACGCTGAAAACAGAGTGCTTGACCTGACAACTCATTTAGGTAGAGAACATCTAGGGGTAACAGAGTATTTCTGAGTTTTGTTGCTTTTGTTTAGGGTGAGGGTTCATCTCCTTTAAAATTACAAAAGAAAGAAAGAAAGAAATGAGATGTTTCATTTTTCTCCCAAACACCAGGGCTATTAAAGTGCTCCACAACCTATTTCAAATTACTCTGTACGTAATCTTTAAGATAAAGTACCCTAACATGCTTAAATATTTTCACTTAAAAATTGGAATTCTGATGCAAAGAAACAGAAGTCAGGTCAAGTATCAGATATGTGGCTGGAGGCTGCGCAATCAAGCACATATCAGAGGCAGGGGTCTTAGTGGGAAACTGTAGACTGTTAGGCCATCTAGTTCCTTCTCATGCTCAAACTGCCAAGTTGCTTTCTCATTCCCTGTCCAGCTGTGTGACGGCATGAGGCTCACTTCCTGGATAACAGTCCTCGTCAGTCAGGAGGGGTGTGCAGCGCAGCATGGGATGAAGCAGGCTAGGCTTCCTCACTTGCCAGCTTCCTTAGCATCATTGACAATTAGTTCTCTTTGTCAAAGATCTGAAGCAGAAAAGTCAGCTTACTTTTCCACAGTGCGTGCCCTTCTCAAACAAGGTCAGTGCAGAGCTGGTCTTTCAGGGACGGGTTTAATGAAGAGAGCAGGGGCTATTTGCTCACTCTTCTGTGGGGTCAGTAGGCCATTCAAAGGACCAGGGCAGGTGTGACAGGACAAGTGTGATGACCAGCTAGCACTGCCATTGGCACAAGGAGAGGTGGCTGCTGGAGCAGAAGGCCAATCTCTTTCCCAAAAGGGAGGAGAAGCTCTGAGCTGGGCACTATTGTCCACCGTTACAGAAATCTAAATGGAGAGCTCAATTGTCGGATTTTTAAAGTTTGACAATTAATCTGATTGCTACATGAATAGAGTATGGCCTCAATGTACCAGTTAAAATAAAGAGCATCTATGGATGGCCAGTTTGTTATTCTCTGTGGACAATCTCAAAATATCTGTCCTGGAGCAGTAAAGGGAGAGGAAGGAAAGGTGGGACAGGGGACAAAAAGCAAAGCCCACTGTATAAAGCGGGGCTCACTGGGGGGCCTTGGCAGAAGGGCAAGTAGAAACCTAGCAGGCAGGGGACTTCATTGCAGTGTTGCTGTCTCTTCTAGGGGAGGGAAGTAAGCTGGCTCCTCTCCCCAGGAGTCTGATCCAGGAAGGAGAGAACAGGCTTTGAATGCTCTGTGATCACATGCTGAACGGCACCCAATGGCAGGCTGTTGCTGGGGAGAGAATAGTCTCCCAGCACAGCGACCCTCTGGGAGGAAGGAGAGCAGGGAAGGCTCTGCCTCCCGGTTAGCAACAGCAACTGCCTCTCCGCACCACAGGCTGGCAGTTCTGAGGCTGTCCTCTCTTCTGGCATCTCCTTCCCTCTCTACGCAATGAGCTTTTCCTTTGTTTCAGCAGGGTTGCTATGTCATTACCAGATAACTATATTCATTAAGAGTGCTCTCTGTGTGGTGGGGGAAACTGTGGGTGGGAAAAAGGAGGGCCCCCAAGGGCTTCAGCATGAAGTGGTATGAAAAGTCACACGGGGCTTATCCCTTCGCGGTCTACTTGCCCAGAGTTTTTCCCTAAAAAAGAATAGGAGGTCACATGCGAACAGAAATCAGCCTTGGTGTCAGAGAAGCCAGAGATTCAACAATGTGTCAGGGTGGGCACACCACAGCTGTGAGGGGAAAGAAGGAAGTAATGGATTTGTGTTATAGAATAATAAGAAATAAAGGTCCAAATATAAGGACACACAAAGACACACATCTGGTGTAAACTGTAAAACAGCTTCCCAAACTTCAGTCCATCATATACTATCTCCAAAATTTCTGTCACACTCTCACATCATTCCTAATAGTGTTTCTGTAGAGTTTTCTTTATAAGTCACCTTGTTACAAATACAAGCTTATGAAAACAAATGATGCTATCACTGCCCCAAAGAAGAAGACAGTATCAGCTGCCATAAAGGGAAAGCAGTAATAAAAACACAAAAAACTACCAATAATGATGCCATGCCAAAGAAATCATCTTAATACTACCGGGTATGTCTATGCACTTGGGAATCACTGTCTTCAGGAACAGAAGTCAGCCCGTCTAACAGGCTGCCTTTTATGCTCTGACGAGCTATTCTGTCCTGCCCAGAAAGATACCTTCAAGTTATGCATCAGAAAGCTTCTGTGTCATTACTTGGGCTCCACTATTCATTTTAGCTAACAGCTCCTTACCTTGAAGGTGTGAGGCTAACACCTGCTGTACAAATAGTAGGTAGTGAAGCTACCATTCTAATGTGAATGACAGGACATGGAAAGTCATCCGCCAAGCAGCAGTATACATTAGTTTAATCCAGTCAGCAGGAACGAGGGATCTGAGCAAATTCAAAAGAGAATCACAGGAAAACTTCACCCTTAGAGCTACAAAACTCTGAAGACCAGACTCACCACTTCTTAGACTTCAGCCGAGGTGCTGGGTTCCGGGGGATGAGGAAGAGGGCTCTCATGGGGTGCATGTCACAGAGAGCTGCAAGACACCAAAACAAGGGCCCGCTCCAGTTAGGAAGCCAAACCCATGCCAACTCCATCCTGGAAAGCTGCCAAATGCCTCCCTGAGCCCATAGGGGACCAGTGAGCATGGGGTCAGAAGATTCAAGAACTCCCATTTGGCAAGCATTTAAAAGAGCTGATGTCGGGTTACAGGAATCACAGAAAATACTATGCCATGTGAACGACTGTTGTTCACATTTCTAGGAAATATGCTTTTACTTTGTTATTTAAGGAAACTAAGTTAAAGGGTCAACACCCAGCCATCTTTCTGTAAATAACCATTTGATCTCCAAAGTAAACAAGGCCAGATAGCAGCTACAATGGAGATGATCAGGTTATTTTTAGTTAGCAAAATCCTAAGCCTAACATAAAAGGTATTTGATAGGCCAGTGACTGTTTCTTATACACTGAAATCTCATCCAAATGCAGTGTTATCCGCACAGGTTTCTGAAGTCCAAAGCACTAGCCTAATGTCATTCTGTTTCAAGATACCCTCCACTGGCTCCTCAGGTTTCATGATGGAGTTTGTTGTTTTACTTTTAAACTCACTGGCCGCAGGAAGACCAGAGGATTAAGTCAAACAGAGTTTGGCAGAAAAACAAAATTATATGCCATTATTGTTTATAGTGAAAGTACTCATACGTTCTCATTTTAGTTGAAATATTTTATTAGTTTACTTTTTTAACAGCTGCCAATAGTTTTCTCTTTCTACCTGGATTAAGAATATGTGCTCACTAAAAGCCAAAGGATTCTGTGGGCAGAAGTTAATTTTTAACCCCTTGTACCACCCATCAAGAATGACAATACAGCTTTAGGTCTGCAACATACTACTTTCCTCATTCGTAGATGTCTATTAACACTATGAATGAGGGGAATTTTGTCAACATTCTCTATATCAATCGTGTTCCAGATACACTGAACTAATTCTAGACTGGGAGGTAAGAAGACTATGATAAATTGATAAACTGAAGGTAAAAAGTCACAAGCATAGTGCTCTGGCATTCAGAGGTAGGAATTGTTTTGGTTTTTCTCTTTTAAGAAGCAGGCACCAGGCAGTGTTAAACGCACAAGGATATCACTGGGGGGACTCCAGTGTGAAGGAAAATAGGAAGGGACCCAAGAAGGATGGGGAAAGTCACCAGACTGCTACACAAGTCCCACCCTTCAGCGAAGTGTCCTAGATGGTCCTGAAGTCCAAGGCAGTTCAGTAGTAATACAGGATTGCCTGGGGCATTGCTGCCTACTGAGGAATTACGTTTCCCAGGAAAGGGTATGCCTTGATATCCCGACTATGCTTGGTCCCTGGTGGGGACTGGCCCTTGAGAGAGGCAGGCTGGGTGCTGTGGCAGCAGCTGGGCCCCTTGTTACTACTTCCTGCAGAGAAATCTGTGTGGTCCCACAGCCACCACATGGCCAGAGAGATGCTCTGCCAGGAGAGCACCAGCATGCCAATTCTCAAGAGCCTGGGAGACGCTCAAGCTGGCCAGACTTGCGGCTAGTCTGCTCAAATAAAAGCAGGAAGATCTGAAATTCTAAACACCAGTATTTTAAGAAGAGTGACAGCAATTGAATACAAGTGTTTGCATAACCCATGCACTGAAAGTTAGCTTTGAATTTTTATACGATGGAGTTTATAGTCTTTGTGGGTTGCTCACACTTTTATGTTAGGCAGAGAGTTCAAGAATAAACTACATACTAAATCTGTAAGACAAACAAGACTCCCCAAAGTTTGCTTTTATTTCTTTTTTCTTTTCCTCATAAAAACAAGATCCTCACTCGACTCTACAATGAACCAATTCCTGGTTGCTTTAGGATAATTGTGCTTTCTAAATATGCCAGCTCGAATCCATGCAGGGCTCAGTGTAGCAGAAGTAAAGCAACTGCAGCTCCTGGCAAAGAACCTTTGCACCCACAGAGCAAGCAGCAACAGATGTCACCCCAGAGGAAGGTACTTACGGGGAGCGCCTTCTGCCATCTCTATGGCGGTGATTCCCAAAGACCACAGGTCACTCTGAAAAACAAGAAAGGCACAGACACATGCATAAATTCAGTCAACAAATGAGAACTTAGTTATACCTGATAATTGCTCCAGAACAGTCTGTGGGAAGGTCACTCAGGTGTCTGTGACAAACCCACTTCCACTGAGCCTCAAAGCAAAAATAGCCTCATTGACTTTTCATTGACAATACCTTTCATGGTGCCTAACGCGTGGAAAATTTTAAATCAATGTACAAAAAATGAAGATAAAGTATTCAAAATTAATTCATCACTGACACTTATTTGTCAACCTAAATTTAAGAAAATGCCATCAGGCTGGGTTTTTTTTTTTTAGCACCTTTGTTTAGCTGTAGTTATCACATGATAAATCACACAAGTATACTATTTGATAAGGTCTGACAGATATATGACATGATATAGCCATTGTCACCAAAAGATCCTACTTGTGCTATTTAGTTCTTCTGTAATTCCTGTCCCTGCTCTCTAAAGAAACACCAATCTGCTCTGAGTCACTATGGGTTAGTTTGGACCTTCCAAAGCATCATATAAAGGAATCATTCAATTTGCGACCTTTTGCATCTAGCTTTTTCACTTAGCATAATGTTTCTGAGGTTCATGCTTGTAGTGTGTAGTGCGTAGTGTATGCAGTGTGTAGTGTAGTACTAAACTCTTTTTATGGATAAGTAGTATTCCATTGCATGGCCACAGCATAGTTTGATTATGCATATACTTGCTGAGAAACATTTGGATTGTTTCCAATTTGGGCTATTACTTATGGAGCTGTTGCAAACCTTGGTGTATGAGTCTTTGGATAAATGCTTTTATTATTTCTTTGGGGTAAATACCCAGGAGTGCAATAGCTAGATCATGTAGTAGCTGTTACTTACATAAATAGTTTTTTACCCAAAAAGTCAGCACTTTCATATCACTTAATGTAATCAGATGAGGATGGAGGATTCTGATGATGGTGCTCACTGACAGGTTGCCAGTGCTTAGCAAAGCACTGGACACAGCGGGAGGTGTGCAACACATTTGTAAATGGATGAGCAAATATCCTCTGTCTTGTAAGTAAACTACTGTGTAAAATAGAGACCTTATATCCTTATATTCTTTCTTACTCAGACTGACTTTTAGGCTCTGATCAGAATTTGACAGGTCAATATTTTCCCTCTTACTGGGTAATCTCTGTCTCTAACAATATGTTCCTACCATATTGTGTGTTTATGGCTCAGTGGTCTCTGAATATTGCATAGACAGGTCAGATCAAGAGATGGGGACAACCAAATTAAGAAGCCTCAGAAAGATGCTTGCAGCTTCTGCTTCCTAGTAAATGTTTAAGAAAACCTAATAGGAAATTTGGCTCATGGCCCGTATCCTGACGTAGACTTTCAGCCTCCTTGCATTTTAAATACCTCATGCATTTGGTACATTATTCAAAACTCTCACCTGTAACCTCACTCAGATTAGAGAGATCAAAATTAAGTTTCTTTGCTAGCTCCATCAAACAAATGCCAAGGGCACATGAAAAAAGATGTAACTGAAAGAAGACCACGAGATTCACGCTGAGTCATTCTCTTAAACTAAATTGCTCATTATCCAGTGAGTGGCACCCAGGCCTGTTCAGGAGTTGAACAGAGGCTCAGAGAATGTGAAAGGGCTTTCCAGGGCAGAGTGCCAGCCTCTTTCCTAAAATGCAAGGAACCTTATAGCAAGCAGGCGGATGAGCCCGCGATAGCCTTACTCTAGGAGTCTCAGTTCGAGTGGGGTAACAACGCGCCTTTACAGTACCACCGTCGCTGTGCTCCAGGTAACTCCTCCGCTTACAACACAACTCAAGGGAGCAGCTCTCACCCACTCTCTCCAGTCTGTTTCACAAGGCATTCAGAGGTTTCACACATAGGCACAAGGCACGCACAGCCTAGCCAGTGACTTGTTTCCCACAGGCTCAAGGCCCAGCTCTCTGAGGTCATTTCTGGAGCTAGTGAGAAGGCTTGGCTCACCTGTTACAAGGTTGGCTGGGGAGTAAAAATAAAAACACAGCTCTCCTATACCTGGGCTTTCACGGCTGATAGATGGGGACAATTGTTCAGGAACATAATGAAAACACTGAGTCACTCACTGTGTTAAGCAGGAGGCATTAGGCAGGAAAGAGCAAGAGTAGCCTGGAAATGGAGGGTCAGCTCAAAAGGTCCCTGTGCTATTTTGATGAGACTCCAGTCTCGTCAGGCCTCGGTAGCTCTACCAGCATTTTCCCAATACCCTGAAAACTGAGTATTTCTGGAGCATGCAATGAGGTGCAAGCATGAAAGCAGAGGCCAGGCTCTGTTCCCCTCACGGCCACAGCAGGGACAAATTTTGATGGCTGTCCAGTCTGAAAAGCTCTGAGCGGATCTGACAACCCACACGTGTGAAAGGCAGGGAGGGAGCTGGGATGAAAAGGGCCCCAGGCAAGGCCTTAGGTGGGGAAGAAGATGCTCAGAAGATCCTGGTACTCTTCCGCTTTTGGGTCTTTGTTCAGGCTCTTCCCTCTGTCCACAACACCTCCCCAGGGACAAGCACACTGGGTCCCTCTGTAGTCATCATTGTTCAAATTCCGCACTTTCACCAAGGATCACTGGGTCCTTCCCAGCATTCGTCTTCCTGCTCCTTTCCCACATCCTCCTTCTGATGCATTATATTTACTTGCTATTCATGTTTCATATTTATTGTTTGCATCCCTGGCCTCCAACACACACACATAGGTGCGAACGTAAGTCCTATACAGCAGAGATTTTTCTTTTGTTGATTGATATGGTCCAAGTACCTAGAACAGTGCCTGGCTTGTAGTAGGCCCTCAATGAAAACTTGTTGAATGACTAATAAACAAGTTCAAAGATATATGAGAGAAAGAACCAAAGCGTGTGCTTAGGGGAGTACCCTTCTAGGTACAGTCCCATCTTTCATTTCAGAGATGGGGACAGTGACTCTCCTAAGATCACAGAGCAACGAAGAACCAGGTTTTAAACAGACCTGGTCTCCTGCCTCCTGGGTCAGTTTTCTTTTAATTACTATCACACTGTAAGCACTGAGTACCACATTCACGTTTATTTTATATCAAGGGCCCATAAAAAGTGGTTCTAGATTCCTGCTTTGTCTACAGCTATTGGCAATGCAATGAGGGTGCTGAGATTCACTGAGGTCACCCCAGTTCCACAGCACAAAACAGCCTCAACCTCCGGGAGCAACACAGGTCCACAGAAAGAACACGGGCTTTCAAATCAGGCAGATATGGATTCCAATCAAGGCTTCTAACTGAGCTCCACGCAGAATGCTGCTTGGAGCTTAGCTTCGTCAACTGCACGGCGGTGGGAACTGTGATGTGCATGCATTCAGGTATGCTGCCTGCATCGAAATCCGCACAAGGTGGTTTCAAGAGCACCACTTTCCATCTCCCCTACTGCTAGATACAATTGCCTTTGCTTTCCAAACTTAATCCTCGCCGATCTCCTTCCTCTTGGTGTGGCAGACACTGTTTACCGGCCAGCCCGGCAGGCATGTTCAGGCCTACTTCCATCGCTGCCTCTTGTTTAGAGTATGGGAAGCTACGCTTACCTGCTCTGGCTCCCTTGCAGCAAGTCAGGGATGGACACAGTTCTGGCCAGTGAGACAGAAGACAATATCTGAAGGGGAGTTTCTGCTGTTCCTTTTACAGTTTTTTCCATCTTTAATACTTCTATTAGTAGATGTCTGTAGTACATGAAGATCCCATTCACTGGAGAGTCGTATGTGCACGTAACACATCCTAATTCCTTTCAGGCTCCTTCCCTGCCCTACATTCTCCCCTCGCTCCATCTCTTGATTTTTTTTTTTTTTTTTTTTTTTTGATACCTGGACTCAAACGGAGGACCTTGTACTTGCCAGGCAGGTGCTGCGCTGCTAAGCTCTATCCCCATCTTGATCTCTTTCTTATTCCTAAAAGATCTCCCTGTTTCCTATTACCTTTTATTTTGCTTTTTAATTTATTTATGCTCTGGTTTTTCATATAAGAGAAACCATGCACTATTTAAGCTTGTGTGTCTCATTTATCTCAATGTTAGTTACAAGGTGTATCCATTTTCTCACAAGTGACTCAAATTTATCTTCTTAATAGCAGAGTAGTACTCCGTTGTGCATACAGACCACATTTTGTCTATCTATTCCTCACTGATGGACATACAGGCTGCTTCCAAGATTTCGCTGCTATGATTCGTGCTGCTGTAAGCACAGGTGCGCACCTGTCTCTGTAACAGTGTGACATCTTCAACTTTCTGGGGGAAGACACGTGGAAGGGGAATAGCTGGGTGGAATGCAACTTCTATTTTTCAGTTTTTGAGGAATCTCCATACTGATTGCTTTCCTTAAAACAGGGAACAAAGACAGCTGTTGTCTTGCCAACTCAACTCCACTTCTAGGTGCCTTAAACAAAAATACATTGGAAGCTGCAACATCCATTTTGCAACCATGAGGCAATCAATGAACATATTAATGATGACAGGGCAGAAAGACAGAAGACATCAGTGAGCTCCCTGTGATGCCCGGATTGCCTATATTTGGACCTCTTGAGACAAGCACAGCACCCCTAAGGGATAATATGTATGCAGCAGTAATAGAAAATGCATTCTGATAGCAGGGAAATGGGAAAGGTGCATTTGCTAGGTGAGTCTGGATTTACCCCACAGGAAGCAGGGAGGATCAGTAAAAAGACATCACTCTGGAGAAGCCTATCCCAGACTCCAAGAACACCCGCTTCAACCAGAGATCACAGCATCCCAACTACCTACGTAGCCCTTGTCAAGTCACGTGACCAGCCCAGTCACTGCCACTTCCTTAAGTCTTTATTTTGGATCATCATGTTTTGTTGGGGTTATCTTGTTTTCCAAAAAGAACATTTATATTTCTGGCCATGTATAACAAAGCTACTTGTAAGCTGTATTTAACAGCCCATGCTAGAAAGCCATAAATGTCCTTGACAGGTCTGTTTAAGCCTTTGGATATGTTAGTGAGTCCCAAAGACAATTCAGAACTTATATACAGGAAAAAATTGTTCCAGTTACAACTGGCAAGACAGATTACAGGAGATCAGAAAAAGGAGAAGGAGGAACAAGATAGGAGAGAGTCAGGAGAGATAAGTTTCCTTCGTGGCCATGGTGTGACTCATTTTGGCAGGAGCTGGAAATTCATTATTCCAGAGGTGCTGTGCAGCCTGGTCTGTGGTATGATTAATAGCCCGGTCCTGTGTGCATTACAAACAGAACAGAGACAAATTCTAGTAACTCTGAGACGGCAGACACAAGACACAACTTCAGGCTGGGGGCCACGGACAGCTGGCAAGTAAGCAAGCTGTACACAGCAGGAGAGCATTCCTGTGGGGCCAGGCTGCCCAACACAGTGCAGGAAAGCCACACGCGTAGATGGTGAAACCCACCACACAAGGGAAAGGACGCAGTGTGGGGAAAGGGGCCCAGTGTAGGCCAAGAGGCAGAACAAGCTTACACTGTAGCCAGACAGGGTTCGGTTTGACTCTCAACTCTGACACAACGGGCTTGGTGGGCAGAGACAGCTACTTAACAGTTCCAAGCTCCTTTCCTCAGCTGTAATTTAGAACACATATTTTACGGGATTAGTATAAGAATTCAATAAGAATATATATCAGGTACCTAACATAACATAATGCTCATAGTGGGTGTTTAACGAATACAGCTACAGAAAGATCCTCAGGCCAGTTATCAGTTGGCAGTTCAACTGGAAACACTGAATCAGGCACGATGGCCACGAGCTCTGGTAATCAACAGTACAAGGCAGGCACAAACAATAAGCTCAGAGGAGGAGAAGACTTGTCTTCTTTCCTCCTCCAGCCCTAAATCCCTCTCTACCATGTGCTCCTGGCTGAGGCTGGTCAGAAGTCAGACAGATAAGCACAGACAGATACAGCTCAGTCCTAGGAAGCTACATGCATTGGATGTGGCCCTTAAGCACAGCATCTTCATCTAGTTGTGGTAAAAGGTATAGCAAAGAGCTTCGAGTGCAACAGAAGATAAAACTAGAAGCATGTAATACAAATACAGCGTTGACCTACATGAAATTGTTGTTGACTATTTTAGGTAAAAAATGGTCCCAAACAGCAGTACTTTCATACAATACATTAACATAAAACTATTATATTGAGTATTTACCGAGCATATTATATTATATTAACTATAATTCCTCTCTATATTAATATTAATGTTATTATTAATTCTTCTCCCTCCTATATAAATACATATACACCTCGGTTTTGGTTTGCAAACAGAAACATTTGGCAAAATTTTGGTTTTGTTTGCAAACTTTGCATGGGGGATGATACAACCATGACCATCTTTCCCACATGAATGTGAACATGAGGGTGGCCATCTTTTTCAGAACTGTGGAATGAATTAAGTCCGTGAGTTGAGATACCGCTGTCTGTGTGTGTCCCATTTATTCTGTTATAATTTTTTATGGTACTGGGAATCAAACTGAGGACCTTGTGCTTGCCAGGCAGGTGCTTGCGCCACCGAGCTATATCCCTGGCCCTGTTATAATCTTTTGGTATACAACTTATGATTTCCACTTTGTATGGTCTCACAAAGATTAAATAATTCTCTTGAGGTACTATAAGAAACACTTTAAACTGGTCTTGTCTGATTTCCTTCATTACGTCACATACTTACATACTGTTACATATAAATAATACTAAAGTAGTGAGTTCAGGCTTACTAAGGATGTCTAAGCAGAGGCAGTTCTTAGTAATTCTATTTTATAAAAGAAACAAGCTGAAGAGAGATATCTTTACTCCCTATCCACCTACATCTGTTACATGGCCAAAGGGACACAATTAAGAGACATTCTCTTCTAGGTTTGGCATGTTGCTTAGAGGAGGTGCTGGCTGGGCCTAACTAAGGAATCCCATATAGTATGACCACCAGAGCAACAGAAATATGTTTAAAGGAAGTGTCAGTTTCCTGCTGGTGACACTACCATGGTGTCTTTTCTCCCTGACCAAATAGGGAAGGACCTATGTTTGGATCTCAGCAGACAGAAGCCAGGACTTGCTGGAGAGTGCAGACGCACCGTTCAACAACCTGAATATTGTGCTCTCAGGTGACACGTGCATCACAGGGACTCTCCCACTAAACAACTGCTCTCTTTATCTCTGTCTGAGCTTTTTACTTAGAGGAGCTATTTCCAGCCTGCATGGACAAAGCCACTATCAGTGATCTGGGAGAATAAGTTGAACTGTTTCTTTATAGCACTCAATATTCCCCTAAACCCTGAAAGTCATCCATAGCACCTGTGAGAAATGTCCCACAAACAGTATAGCGCAGGCCAGTCCTAAGGACAGAACCTGCCCGTGTAGAGGACAGTACATTTCACTTCACTACTTTTATATAACAGCAAGGCCTGTTCATGGCAAAAACACTGGAACAGGACCAGAGGATATATAAAATAAGAATTTTAAGTTCATTATCCACATGTCCTATTCTGAGGTAAAACAATTTTAGGGGTTTCCAGGTACTTTTTAGATTTCCCATAAATATGTGCACGTGGGGGGTGAGACTATATTATAAGCTCTATGCTCTAAGTTGATTTCTGTACTTACTAACTTCAGATAGTATCCTGGCATGTGCTTAAATCCAAAATATACGCTACCTCACTGGCTAAATGGCTGCATACTACTCCACTGAATAGCCCCTTAAGTTTTTATTCAACCAATTTCCCACTGATGGGCATTTGGCTACAGACAAATTCTTTTAGTGGGTAGTTCTGTGAAGGCAACACATACACAGGGCTACAAAATGCTCAGCAGATTCCATCCACTTGCAATAAAATTCAAAGTAAGTTTTTAAAATAACGGTTTAAACAGTCTAAGAATTGTGAACAGTTTTATTAATTTCAGATCTTTTGAATGCTTATTATTAAATGGGAAAGCTTTCATTATTGCCCTGCATACTTATCAGAGAAATGAAACCTTTCCTTTCACTTGAAGTGTTTTGACAGAATTTCTGAAAACAAGAAAGGAAGGCCTCCAGGGGAAAGCCAGCACACAAAGCGAATGAGATTCCAGCGCTCCTCCTTAGAAGAAGGTCTATTTTCAGTGAGTTACTTGCTGTACCCAATAGCTATCACACAAAACCAGACTTCAGTAAAAACCATGAGCTCTACAGACTACTTTCCTACAGTGGCCTCATCGTACTGAATTACTTTAATTTTGTTTTAAATATATACTTGGTTTTAGAGACATCTTAGAAAAATCAAAAAATCAATCATTAATAATCAATAAATAATAAATTAAATAACTGAACTATTCTTTTTTTTGCCTTTTTGTCTCTATTTTAAAGCAAAGGCTTTTGTGGTAGGGAATTCAACAAATTTAGTGGTCTTTAAAGCATCTTTATCTTAAACATACCATCCCAGTGTCAAGTATCCATAGCATACAAGAGAGTCCAAAGTGGCAGCATGAGCTGCAGAGCCTGGGAAAACCTGCTGGTCACACGGAGCATCCATCACACGGGGCCAGATTCTTGGGCTTCTTGGGCTCTTGAATAGATTCTAGCTGGAAACTTCTTATAATGGGTAGAGCTTGGCTAATTCTTTATGCACAGTAAGCATTCAGTAAATACAGAGTGAATGAATAAATGATTTTGAAAGTCAAACTATTGTAAAATTGTCCTCTGGCGCTAGACCACTTTCCCAAGAACACTGAACAGAAAAAAGGACAAGTTATAGAATTAGCAAGGAAGCAGGAAGATTATTCAAAGACTAGCATCGTCTCATTCATGGTAATGCTGGGAAGAGGTTAAAGTATATCTTCCAAGAAGCCCCAAACCTCCTTCCTTCCTGGTCCTCCTTATTCACCCTTGGCTGATGCTCCTTCTTTTGACCCACGACAGGCTGTAAATGAAGCTCGGATTCTTGCCAGGGCTTTGCCATCTTCTCACACAACCTATACGCATGACAATACTGAAAGACTAAGATCTAAATGATTGCACAGCTGAACTTCCTCTTTCCGACAAGAATCTTTATTTCTCTAAGACACGGAAATGAATCTTCAAACTTTTGTAATATCTTGGGATGCTTTTACAATTCTACGAAACTTCTAGCACCTCTGAATTCACACTGTGTGTGCATCACGATGCACCCTGTGGCTATCACACCCTGAGCTCTGTCCACACCTGGAATAGTCTCACAGCTTGTACATGGACTCCTAATAATATTTCTTACCTATAACCTGAAGGAGGAGGACTAAGATGTTAGCTTAATTCTGAACTTTTGCTGACCCAGAAGGAAGGAGTTACACTCCTGAAAACAAGTCAGTCATGGGATCCACTCTATGGCACAAAATGAAAGTTCCATATCTAGGGGCTGGGGATTTAGCTCAGCGGCAAAGCGCCTGCCTGGCAAGCGCAAGGTCGTGAGTTCGGTTCCTGGTACCGGAGAAAAACAAAAAACAAACAAACAAACAAACAGAAAGTTCCATGTCTAATGTAGCCACGCACAATACTTAAAAGGTTAAGCTGGGATAAAAGTCTAAAACATTCTCATCCCTCATGGTATGTTATAAAGAATCCAAAATACCAGTGGCCCAGTAGATTAGTTAGCACTTTTTAAAGATGACTACGGTTTGAAGAATTGCTTATAGCCAATTATGATACACATATATGGTCTGGGACATATATTTTGTAGTGGCTCCTCTGAAGGGATTTGCAAATAAAATTATTTAAATGTGCTTATCATTAGCAGTTTAAATAAATGACATTTATTTTGGCAGGAGATTAATTTTTAACTTGGCAGCTGTTTTCGGACAGATTGTTGTCAGGTTATTATACAGACTAACTTTGACGGAAGGAGGAAATTATTATGTTTCAGACCTTCAAGACTGCATTTCCCAAAAGAAGCAAATTTTGTCAATGCTTTCAGACACTGGGCCCCAAAGACACTGTAATATTTGCATCTTTGTGACCTGGTTACAGTAATAACCCCAAACATGGTGAACTAAATGTTCTTTAAAAATGGAATTCTTTACATATACTCTCACAAAATGGAGATTTATAAGGGAGCAGGGTAATCTATTGGGAAGAGCTCTGAATAAATAGTTTGGAGACCAGGCTGAAATCCTTACTCTTAGGAGATCCCTAACTGGGTGCACTTTCAAAGACCTCAGGCCTGAGTTTCTTCTTGTCTAAGAGGAGGGTATTTATAGAGGATCTTTTATCTTTGGCGGAAAAAGCCCTTATGCTTCAAAAACAGCCCAGGTAGTATCATGTTTTGCCCACAGGGTGTCTCTCTACCTAATGCACAGTCTAAAATTCCAGTTTCTACACAGATCTCATTGTACCCAGTCTTACTGTCTTATTAGCCAGAATTCATGACAACATAATGGCACCTAACACTGCAGCTCTTGGTAGGATAGTAATCCCAAATCATGTGATTATTGGCTCTGGGAATAGAAAAGGAAAGGTTTCTTCTGGAAGTCTATTTGAATATTCCTTTGAATTCATTAATGAATTCCCAGTTTACATGAAAAGGAACTAGCTTCAAGTCAAATTTTTATGGAACACCACACTATGCCAGAGAAAGCAGTTACCAGGATCCCATGTGATTCTCTCACAGAAAAGAAACTCCAAATAATTATAGTGTGAGCAATATAAAAATAGTAAGTCTGATCATTCTTAATCAGGAAAAGGTGTCCTTAGACAACAAATTCATATATTGGTTTCTTTAAACAAAAATAGCTATCAGAACATGTACTTTTGGGGAGGGAGAGATGGAGTAAAGTTGATCGATGTGTACTAAGGTGACTTTTGATCATAGTAACATGCTGCACGTTTCAGAAACTAGAAGAAAGAATTTAGAAAGTTTTCACCCACCCCAGTACTGGGAAGCTGATGTAGAGGGTTGCTTAGTTCGAGCCACACCTGGGCAACTTAGTGATTTATTGCATCAAAAAAGAAAGTTTTAAAAAACAATGTAAATATTAAAGGAGACAAGTATGTTTGAACTGATTTAAACATTATACAATGTATATATGTATTGAAACATTACATAGCACCCCATTCATATGTACAATTTTTATGTTTTTAAATATCAGTTGAAAAAGAAATTAAAAACAAAGAACTGATAAATGAACAAGGAAAACATAAGGAATATATGCTGTTTCAAAAGTCTAAACTATAACCAAGGATGAAAGCCAGTCTACTTTCAAGGATAAAAAACAAGAGCAAATTCAAAGGAATACAGAAAAAGAATACAGAAAACTTTGTTTGTTTTTCAGGTAGTCAATCAGATATAATGGGTGAATTCATTAAAGATTCCCACTTGAATGCCTAAAAATTTAAAATTCAGATAATATTTTTCAGTTATCCCTTTGGGGTAGACAAATTGCAAACCCAAAGCACATAAGAATTCTCCCAGTATAAGACTCAGGATGAGAGGCCAGACATGCTTTTAAAATACAATGAAGAAGTCACACCTTGAAATCGTATGTGGCGTCGGGGTTTTCATCACAGGCAATGACTTCCGGTGCCATCCAGTAGGGCGTCCCAATGAAAGTGTTCCTCCTGCCCACTGTGCGGTCAAGCTGGGCACTGACTCCAAAGTCCACTAACAAAGAGAAGATGATTGAACCAAGTTTATGATGGAAGGGTTATAGGATGGCAAAAAGAAACTATTTCCCAATGTTGTTAAAATATACATAATACAGAATTTAACAGTTTAACCACTTTTCACTGTATGTACTGGTGGTATCAAGTAGGGTAACACTGTGGGACCATCACTACCATCCATCCCCAGAACGTTTTCATCTTCACCAGTTTAACACTCTAAGCAATGACCCCTCATCTTCCTTCCCCCAACTCCTGCCATATCATCCTACCTTCTTTATCTACAAATCTGACTACTCACATAAGTGTAATCATTCAGTATTTTTCTTTAAGTTTGGCTTATTTAACTTAGTACAGTATCCTCAAAGTTCACCCATGTTGTAGCATATGTCAGAATTTCCTTCCTTTCCTCTTCTTCTTCTTCTTCTTCTTCTTCTTTTTGAGGAACTAAGGATTTAGCTCAGGTATTAGGGATTGCATTAAACTACATGGCCTACCCCTTTTGAAATTTTTATTTTAAAATCAGTTCTTGCTAAGTTGCCCAGGCTAGGCTTGAACTTGCAATCGTCCTGCCTCAGCTCTCAGAGAGCTGAGATTTACAAGATTGCAGTATCCTCTCCTATTCTATTCTATTCTTCTATTCTATTCTATTCTATTCTATTCTATTCTATTCTATTCTATTCTATTCTATTCTATTCTGTTCTATCATCTGCTTAGCCTATGTATCTACCCATCTATCCATATATCTGTATATATCTATATCTATATATATTTTAAGGAAACATTCATTAGATGAAGGTTTGGCTTCAAGTGCTAAGAAAATAAAACTATATATTTTAACAAAAAGAGCAGATGCTTAAATGTCTTTCAAAATAGGTAATCATAGGGACAGTAATTCTTTTCTAGATAACAAATTGTGCATGCTATAGAGTATTTGTCAACTCATGCTCAAGCAGGGAAATACATGTAGGTGTTTTCTATTGTGTCTTGGCAATCCTAGATTTGTAGGAAGGCCTCTAATGGATACGCCAAAGAAAAGGATTCCCACTGCTTACTCTGGCAGACAGAAGTGGTATAATCAGTATTGACCTAGACAATTGAGCATCCATTTTGTTTGGTTACCCAGGGTAATAAAATCCGTGTAAACATACCTTAAGCACACAGGCATATAGGAGGAATCAATCATCCTAACTAAGTCTAACTGTGGATATTTTCAATGGAAAAACTTGGGTTATCCATGTTCTGTCATGGCAGCCACCATACAAACAGATATAGGAGACCATTTCAAGGTCTGTCATTTCTAATTTTTACTAAAAATTTTTCACCTATATATTGATTAAGCATGTGGCTTTGTTCATCATACTATGTACAATCCATTCCTTAAAATGCTTTCAGAAAAAATTTAAATAGACCAAAACATTTTTCTTTCTATTTTTATGTCAGTGTCTTTCAAATCCAGTGACAAATTTATACTAATTCAAAAAGAAAGTAAAAGAGCCATTGAAATAACGCTGTCTATTCCAGCAGTTACTGGGCTTTCTAGATTTGGTTCTTACCTAGCTTAACTTCCGCATTTTCAGTCAACAGGACATTTTGCCCTTTAATATCCCGATGAATCACTTTATGCTGGTGCAGGTGACTCAGCCCCTGGAGTGACGGAGAGGCGAGAGAGTTAATAGGAACATAAGCCAGGAGGCAAATAATCTATTTTGAATGCAAATGATACCTCCAAATTAAACTCACCCAGAAATACTCTGAGTTATATTTACGTCCTTCATATGCTCATAGTACTTATTTGAAACCAAAGGAGAATGATGGATGTAAACTGAAATATGTGTAATCCTTGCGATGCTGGTGCCATGTTAAATAAAACACTCACACACCAGATCTGATACAGGTACCACCAAACCACATGCAGTACAGTTTGCTTCCCACACACGAGTCACAGATCACACAGTAGTGTGAGAAGTAATGGACACATCAATTGTCTCTGCATAGAAAACTAATCTGATGTAACTGGGCCCTCCCATTAAGACATCTTTTCCTACCCAAGCTATCAATGTATTATTCTATGTTTTCTCATAAGAACTGCAGTTTTTCTTTATTTCTCATTTATATTTATTGGAATGAATTTTTATATGGCACAAATTAGATGTCGATATTATGCCTTTATTAGTGGATTGACCAAGCACTATTTACTGATAAGAGCAACCTTTCCCCTCCAGTCAGCATTTGCTTTGTCATGTACCTAGTGTCCATACGACGTGTGCTGTGGAGGACTACCTGGGTGACTGTCCTTGACAGAGGGGCAATTGTCTCCTCTTTTTGGCTCAATAGGACCCTATCATGTATTGATATATCAGAGCTGGCCAGGACTTTTCCTTTTCCCTTCAATTGGCTTTAAGCAATCCTAGGTGCTGATATCTACTCTTTAAAGCAAAGATGATAGGACAGTGTTCCCCCAGGCCCCTCGGGCTTACTACCTAGCCCAGCTCACAGCACTCACCTATTTCTGCCATTCTCACAGTCACTCGTCCTCAAGCCACTCATTTCTTCAAGAATTAATAAAACCTGGGTTCAGCCCCGGGTCGAGGCCTTCAGGTTAACCATCATCGCAGCTGGACTTGGGACCCCTTGGCTCCCCATAACTACAAATACGCCTTTATTCTCCTTTATCCTTGCCATGGGTTGTACTGAAAGTGGTAGATTAAAATTAACTTGCTAGAATTCCAATAACTTTTCCGTGGGATTACAAATGTGAACTTCCTGGGCTGGGATGAGGACCGGAAGGGCTCTCTTTAACGTCGTGTTCAAGGACTCTGGACGTGTTCCCTTGGTCACTGGCTAATCTTATGGCAATATTACTCTGTCTGAATTATTTAGCAGTTTTATAATAAATTCTGATACTGTGAGCTTAAATCCTCTACTTTTGTTCTTCTTTTAATATTGCTGTGGTTATTTTGGGCCTTTTATACTTTAATTTCTAAAATGCAAGTATCACTGTTCACAAATATACCCATAGAGATTTCAATTAGGAGTTCAAAGAGAGCATGGATTAAACTTGGAGAAATTATATCTTTACAGTATTATTTATTCCAGCCCAGGAAATGGCCATCCTTTCATTATGATCTTTAACTTTTCTTAGTAATATTTTGTAGTTTTTAAGACAGAATCATTCACTTGTTTCTACAAATTTACTTCTAAATATTGGACATTTTGTGCTATTGTCAACTGCCATCTTTTAAAAATTTCATGTTCTATTTGTGATTTGCTTAATCTGGTTTACATTTAATGACTAGGCATCATCTTTCTGCATTTTTTTCCTTCTTCCTTAATGTTCTTCCACTCATCCATCCATACATATAATCAATCTCTCAAAATCTTATCTTCAACACATTGTGAAAAATAGTTTTGACTTTTTCTTTGGATTAAGAAGGCAGGGCTTATAAATAAATAATAACTGTCACACAGTACTAGTAAGAAAGCTTGGTAGATATATAGTAGCCTCCATATTATCAGCAAGAGAAAATTATACTACTCTGAACGAAATAAAATATGCCCAGTTACTTTCTTCTCCCTTAACTACACTCTGTAAATGTGATACTATTACCTTTATTGTCTGATCATGATATCTTGGGACAAAACTGGGCAAATAGGCAAACGTCCAGCTAGTCTGATCAATTTAAGTGATTAAGCCTAGAAGATAATTGTTTAAAAGATAAAATCAATTAAACTATCTTGTACGTACAGAAATGACTAAAGTGAAACAGTCCTTATATACTTCACATGGTGGGAAGACACTGCAACTTTAGTTATAAAGTTAAGGTAATAGAGACCTTAAATGATCAATCCAAATATTTCTTGAAATAATCCATTTTCTAAATTGGAGACCACTTTTTGACCTCAAATCAGACTTCTATTTGGGAACACCACTGAAAATGAATGCTTTGTTATGGGAAATCAACCAGCGTCAATCCCCCAAATGATGTGCACACGTCCTGTCGAGAATAGCTCTTACTTCCATCAGGGTAGACCTGCATGCCAAACCACTGCTACCATCCTCCTGAGAATAAACCTGTAAAGAGATCTCTGCTATTCTTATGAATTGCACTCAGAGGTTAGTACAAAGCAAAACACCTCCCAAGACCTCCTGAGGCACTTACAGGTGTTGTCACCTACCCGTAAGATCTCTCTGCAGATGTACGCGATCCATTCTTCTTTCAGTGTGTTGCCTTTTGTGTTCTTGATCAAGTCAGTGACAGAACCAGCACCACAAAACTCCATCACCAACTGGCAAGGAAGCAAACAAGTCATTATAATAATTGTACCTCACAGCATCCACTAGGCTAAGAAAACAGAAGTCATTCTAGCCGGTTGTTTTGAAATGATACTGTTGCAAAGAAATGCTGACCATAAAACAACATATAAAACAAACTTTTGCCTTAACTTCTTGCCAAAATGATAGAAAGCAGAGGGTTTTTTGTTTGGTTTGGTTTGTTTTTTTAAATTTCAATCTGTAAGTCTCTGTTGAAAATTTGGGAAAATATCCCTATTCTAAAGTCCTGTTTTACAAATGACAGTGTTAGGAATCTCAAAGTTTTCTGGCTCTGTGTTTCTACCCAGCAGTTTAACTCATCTTTCCTGCGAAGTAGGACCATTCCCCTGGCAGAAGAACTGTGGCTGTCTGGGTAGCTCCAAGCTAGGACAATGAAAGTGCACACTGTCGACGTTATTGATTTGTAAGTGGCAACGTAAGCTGTCAGAGCAGGACTATCTGTTTTTAATTAACTTCAGCACATGTTCCCAGGAGGTTGGACACACTAAATAAATTCAATAAACAATAAACTCTAATTTAGCACCTTTCATGCAAAAAGCTCCAAGCACTCTATAAATATAAACTCATTACAGTACTCAGCAACTTTATAAAATAGGCAGAAAATAAATATTGCCCTTACTTAACAGTGAAGATTAGAAGAGGAAAACCAATCTATGTGCTTTCAGAGCCATTTTCTAGGCTTAGAAAAGCACATCCATTTTCACCCTTCTCCTTCTTCAAATATAGTCCTCAATAAATGTCACCTTATTAGGTACTTAACATGCTTTTATAATTACACAAAGAGAACACAGAGTGATTAGTCACCAGTCTCTGCCTTGATAGTAGAGACAGAACTGAAACAGAGGCACAGTAAAATCACACTGCTGCTTCTAGCTTTGTCCAAATGTACATTTCTGATAACAGCTCTAGGTTACTAGGCACTAAAAGATGGCCACTGGGGCACAAAGTCTTCACGTAGGAATTGTGCCTTCTTTTTCTCTGCATGTTTGGTAGAAACTCAGTAAAAACACATGAAATGAGATTTATGGGTGAGTTTCTAATACCTGTCCTGACTTGACTTCTTACATTGCACAAAAGCCAGGTTCCTAATGAGATCCTCTCATCTCCTCCGGAGAGCCAGGGGAGGGGTAATGGCTTATAGCTCGTGTAGAGAAATCTGTGCAAGTGCCATAAATAGACTACATTTCAATCAGATAAGGTTGGAAAATTTCCATATATATGAGCTGTGGTCAGAACATATGGTAAATGTTTAAATTTTTAAAAATTTTATTGCAGTAAAAGACATTGCTATTAATCTCCCCTCAAAATATTGGCCCTCGCTCGGAACACACTTATCCTGTCATTCGTGGCATTGTCTAAAGCATTCTTGTAGTCTTCTTTTGTGAATGTCTGGGAATGTCTGAGGGGTGATCAGAAACACAGTCATGCTCCTGCCCAGTGCCATCCAATGGAAAGACAGCCTTGTACAAATATTGCAGTATATCCTAACCCACCTTATTCAGTACATCTGGCACCACAGGATTTCTGACTCTTCCTCAAAGTCAAAATAACTATGAAAGACAAATGTTTTGAATAAATTTGGGACATTGAAGCAGCCACAAAATGCAACTAAAGACATTCATGAAAGATGACATCCAGAACTCCTTCAGAAAATGGCAAGAATGATGGAATAAATGTATTCAAAATGAGGGGAATCTTTTGTAGACTAATGGCATGAGTCTTTTGCTGTAATAATTTCTTTTAAACATGAACCATATTTTTCAATCATACCTAATAATAGCCACGAAGCTGTCAAAGGCCACAAAATCATGTCCAAAACTCAAAGGTCAACTTAAAAAGACTCTTTGTGGTCCAAGATAGGATAGCTTGAGAATGGACAAGAATAATGGTAATGTCTGCACACTAAATATGCCTAATTAAATGCATTAATCATGTCCCCTCCCCAAGGACAAAAATGAAACTATTATAAGAAAATAACCTATTATTTTGAAAGTTGGTAAAAATAGAGAAAGAATCATGAGTTTATCCTGGGCAAAAATGAAGCCTAAAAGATTTTTGCTTAAAATATAAAATCAATTAAACTATATTATATGTACAGAAATGACTAAAGTGATACAGTCCTTATACACTTCTCATGGTGGGAAGACATTACAACATTAGTTGTAATACAAACAGATACCTTAGGTGATCAATGTGTTTCTTGAAATAATCCATGTTCTTTTTTTTTGGTTGGTTGGTTTGTTTTCTCCGGTACCGGGAACCGAACTCACGACCTTGCGCTTGCCAGGCAGGCGCTTTGCCGCTGAGCTAAATCCCCAGCCCCAATAATCCAAGTTCTAAATGAGAGACTATCTTTGTGATCCCAAATGAAATATGGAAAGCTTCCATTCACAGAAGTAGGTGTTCCATGTAATAAATGGAGAAGACATAATAGAATTAGAATAACACTAGTTGTACTTATTAATAAACTAACAGACTTAGGTAGTGATCTTTAATGACTGGTAACATAAAAAAGTAAGAAATAAATACTGTTAGACTCTTGGTAAAAGAATATAATGTCACTCAGGAGGTAATCTTGCCAAAAACCTGAATCTGCTTAAACCTATATAGGCCCAACCACCCACCAATTTACAGAGCCCAGAGGACGCGGGGACACTGCACAGTGGGGATGTAATCAGCACAGTATAGGCTGGGGAGCTAGTCCAGACAAATAAGTTTCTTCAACAAGTAAGTTACAAGGGACAAGAAAGGAGAAATGGAAGGAAACCTATGTAGAACTAAAACCTTTAGAAATATGCCATCAAATGGCAATATATGTGCTTTATTTTATTTTATTTGTGCTGCTGAGCTATATCCCCAGCCCCGATGCACTTTATTTTAAAAAGAGGGAGCTGTTAAAATTTTTGAGACAATTCCCACTTTGAATACTGACTTAAATATTTGATGATGTGAGAGAAATAAGATATTTTAAAAAGTGATACAGTAGCTCCTTGGTTAAGTAAAAAAGTTATGATCTTTTAAAGGAGTATGCTGATATATTCATGGATAAAACTATACAGCGATCTCTTATAGAAATAATTCTGAGACAGCTGGATATTCACATGCAAAAAACTAATGATGTCAAACCATTACCTCACACCTTAAACAAAAAAATTAACTCAAAATGGCCCAAAGCTCTAAATATAAAGTTAAAACTATAAAACTTTTAGAAGAGCACAGGGGTAATCTTTGTGTCCTGGCTTTTAACAATGTTTTCTTAGCTATAGCAACAAAACTGCTAGTGACTAAAGAAAAACTGGATTTCATCAAATTAGATCTTCTGTACGTTACAGCATCCTATTAATAAAGGGAAAAGACAGCCCCTAAAATATTTTAAAATTTCTAAATCATATGTGATAAAGGGCTAGTATCTAAAGCATACAAAAATTTTTTACAACTGAACAACCAAAAGGCAAGCAATCTATTTTAAAAGTGGGCAAAAGATTTGAGTAGACATTTCTCCAGAGATGACAAATGAATGGCTAACAAGCACATGAGATGTTCAACATCTTTAGTCATTAGGAAAATGCAAATCAAAACCACAGTGTGATGCCATTTACAGTGACAAGGATGACTATACTTTAAAGAGTGCAGAGAAGTTGGAACTCTCAATGGCAGTATAAGATGATGCAGTCAGGGTGGAAATTAGTTTGAGAGTTCCTCAGTAAGTTAAGCATAGGATTGATATAGGACTCGGTGATTTCACTTCTAATTGATATCAAATATTTGGAAGCAGGTGTTCAAATGAAAACCTGTACCTGAATATTTAAAGCAGAACTATTCATAATAGACAAAAGGTGGAAATAACCGGTGTCTATTAATAGATGACAAGCAAACAAAACGTGGTATATCCACACAATGAAATATTATTTAGCCATGGAAAAGATTGAAGTATGGGCTAACACGGATGAATCATGAAAGCACTATGCTAAGTGAAAGAAGACAGACAAAAGAGGCCATATAGTATATGATTGCCTTTACAGGAAATATACAAATTAAGCAAATCTACAGAGATAAGAAGAAGATTGGTGGCTGCCAGGGACTGGGGACAAGGGGAAGCAGGAGTGATTGTTTAATGGGTACAGAGTTTCTTTTAAGGGTGATAAAAAATTCTGGAACAGGGGTGATGGTTGTACAACATTTTGAATATACCAAACTCTACCATTTAAAGTGGCTACAATTTAGGTAAATCCACTATTACAGGTATTTTGTTAGAATTTAAAAATGTTATAAGTAAGATTTATTTCAAAATAAAACTAGAAGAAGGGAATAGAGTGTGTGGATGGGAGTGCGGTTGGCCACTGGCTGCTGAGGGCAGCTGGGGCTGGTTTGGGTACGTGAGTGTTTCACACATTGCTCTTTCTACTTTTGTGTGTTTTGAGGGATCTTCCACAAGGCAAGCTAAAGAAAATCCATTATGTAGCAAACCGAGGCCCAGCATCAGCAGGAGGGAACAAAGAAACATCACACTTGTGTAGCACAAAAGGAATATTTCTCAAGTGAGCAAAACAAATTTATGCCTTTTCTCCAAATCCCATTTTTTGAAAAACACAGTGGCAGGACCTCCCATGAATGCATCCATTGCTCTGCTATCAGCTGGAGGACTGTCCCACCACTGAGCTCTATTCGGCCACATAATTATGATTCCCAGGAAAGCAGTGGACGCCCAGTGACTCCAGTCTTTCAAAATTAGATCGGACAAAACACTTTCAAATATTCAGTAGGAAACAATCCTACTCTAGCCAGGCACTAATGTCAGTGATTTCTATAATTTGCTTCCCCATTCAGCTTCATCTGAGGACTGCTAAATTCTTTTCATCTCACTATGGAATAAATTGATTGTTAAATTATGTAATGAGTTTTTTTTGTTTGTTTTTTTTTAAGAAAGGAAAACAAAGAAAGAAAGAAACCAGCACTTGCTAGCAATGGGTTCCTGCAGCCTCACAACAGCACTGATAATTATTGCCACCGCACAGCAGGGACCTCCTTCCCCATAAGTAACCTCCTCACATTAAAAAACAGAGACAGGGCTCAACATGCCATGCCCAGCAGCAATAAGTCAATAACATCGTATCTCACAAGGAAGTAATAATGGATCATTAATATTCTCTCTGAAAGAAATTTCTGAAATACTTTATATGGGGAATAATTCTTGCTAGCATTTACTGAGAATTTACTAAGTGTCAGGCACCTGGCTACATAATTTACAACTTAGTGATGTACAAAAACCATCGCTTTGTTATGCTTCCCTCAATTCCTTTGGAAATGAAGCTTAGTTATGGCCTGTAGCCCTATCCACAGTATATGCTCAAAAGTAACTAGAAAAGGGTTAAAAGCATGTTGATCTCTTAATTACTGGCTTTGTGATGTTGGCCACATTCCCTAAGCATCCCAGGCTCAGCAACATCTCCTCCCCACCACCACTGCTATGAGAAAGTACAGAATAAAAGCATCATCTGTCTAGATACGAACATGAAGTATGTCTATGGACATAGAATTCCCAGCAGTCAGAAATCTCAAAATATTTTATTACTTTCCCATTTTTCGTCTGTTTGCACTCATAAAAAAATTAATGAGGAAGAGCATTTGGCTTGGAGGATGGCATCAATAGCTCCTCAACGTCCGCTTCACTGCGAAGGCGAAGAGACAGGATGAAAGAGGTATGTAAAGGGTATTGGGAGCGTGTGTTTCTAGAACCTCTGTTCATGAAAGAGTACCACGAACATGTGCCATTTTTTCAAGGATGTATCACAGAGCAAGAGGGCACGGGGGTACATTCTAGGACAATGGGTCTTTTATTTGGAAAGTGATGGTGATGGAAGGAAGGGTGGGAAGTTGAAAGGAATCTTACATCTGAAACACTAACTCGAGGCCACTAAGGACCTGGGCCAGACACTGAAATAAACATCTATGCCATGTGACAGGAAAGAAGGAAGGTTAAGTTAAGGTGGGGAGACAAATATACTTGGGCAGGGTGGAGTCTGGGTCTGGGCCCAGGAGGAATTCCAAGAAGAGCACCATATGGTACAACCAAGTCATCAGGGGAACACAGTGCTTGGATTACTTGGACACGGTTTGTTATTCCTATGCAAATGAAAAAGGTTAACTTTTAGAAACAGAGATATACGATATTTCAAAATTTGCATGGTTGATTACTATGTATTTTTGTCAACTGCCTGTGTTTCTGACAAGCAGGATATTTTCTCTTGGAAGTTGAGGAGCGCTTATTACGCCCTCCTGTGTCCCCCACACCACCCCCTCCCACCCAGGGCCGTCAGAGCCAGCTGAACCCAGGGGAGTTCCTGAAGCACCAAGCCAGCCCTTGGCTCCCTCCTCTCCAGGCACAGACCAGGCCCTTCAGACTGGAACCACCAGGTTCGGTCACGTCCAACTTTCCTTCCCAACCCCAAGAACGTCTGAAAAATTTTTAAAAGGTTAATTTTCAGAAGCTAGGATGATTTCTGAGGTCCCTGAAGTATTCACTCACTTTCTAGTTAATTGGCTTTAAATTCCTGTGGAAAGAAACAAGGCCTTAAGGTGGTATTTTAAAACGGCAGGCAAAATCCAGAATGCCCTGACAGGAACTTGTTCCTCCCAAATGTCACTGGCCAGTCACCCGCAAGAATAAATGACTATTAACAGAGCGGTTCTTTCTCATGGCAAAAGAAGGGACAGGAAAGAGAGAGAGGGGCAGGTAAGTAAATCTCTTTCTAAATGAACCAAGCAGTTAAAGAGACCCTAAAGCTAGGAAAGAAATTTCCAAGAATTCACAACTCTGCAAGGTATCAGCCTATTGACCTTGAAGCTGCAGTGAGGCACAAGACATTTTTATCACATGTGGCTGGGAACAGTCACAGATCTCATCTACATGATTTATGAAGGTGTAAACCGAACCTGAATTCAGTAACTTTGGTAGGAAAAGATGCTTCATTCAACAAAGATAGTTTAAGCCTTACAATATAAAATGTGCGTGCGGAAATGCAAAATACAAAACTGATCCATATACATATGAATATATTTATCATTTCAAAAACAGAGTAAAATTGTTCAGAATTTCAAATTTGAAAAGCAACCTCAACAGCTTTTTGCGTTCATTTTTAAAATTTTAGTTTATGCGTACATGTGTGTAGTACATATGTGCACGTTACACACCTTAATTCCTTTTTATCCCTTTTCCCTTCCTGTCTTTCCCTCTCCTCCATCTCTTGATCCACTTCCTTTTTTTGCTTTGAACATGTTTTTAGTACATAAGGTTTCCATTTCTAGTGTGAAATGGGTACACGTACATAACACACCCAAATTCCTTTTTTTTCTTTCATTTTTAAACTGGCATATATTTGAAAAAAGTCTTTCGGCTTCTAGATTTTATTTTTGGACTTGAAAAAAGAATTCTTGAACTACAAATTCTAAATTTTCCAAAGATAAAAAGATGAATTTCAAGTGTCCCAAACTTTGTCAGTAAGCCTTCCAGATAATGAGCAATTTTATACTTTGAGAATAACAAAGGCACTTGAAATATACTGAGCCAACTGGTATTGCTAGCAAGCACAGGCTGCCCAAAGGACTGGCCCACTAGACATGCTCAGCAGTTGCCTGTGTCTAAGGGGACAGACATCTCAGAGGCAGCATGACAGCATTCACAGAAAAGCTAGAGAAGTGAGCTGTGTCTGGGCTCAAATTTCACCACAGCCATGCAAGACCTTCTGCAGGGTTTTTCTTGGTAGGAATAAATTATTGTAAGCACATTCTGTCCACAAATCCCATCCTAGAAACAAAACTTAAGGAAGCAAGAAGTGTCCAATGCTGCATCTTAAACTGTTACTCCCAAATAGAATTTGAAGTGAGAATATAGGTGAGCAAATGTTCAGGTAGGTTAAAAAGAGAATAAGAAAATACTAGTTTTAGAGGATTTGTGACTAAACATTTCAACAGTCTAGGATTTTAAGACCCACAATATAAATAGGAGCAGTGGCTCAAAATTAATCTCAAAATGGAACCAGTAGGGTTGCACAGACCATTAGCATAATAACTTTGAGCACACATAAAGTGGTCCTTTTGCTAAGTGAAAAGAAGTTTAAACATATTTCAAAAGAAATTCTTTGGAATAAAAGAAGAACTTGGCTTTACATTTTTGTCAAAGTACCACCCTTGAATTCAGAAAAATGGCTCCATTGAGGCTGAATTCCAGACTCAGTTGCAAGGTATTAAATTAGGTGAAGCCTTAGATCTGTGTTGACAACTATGTACCGTTCATTCTGTCTCTGTAGGTCATGCCATCAGGTGGCTCCGACACTGGCAGACTATTTACAGTCACCCTTTTATCCTTTTAGGCACTCCTGAGTTTATTAAATTCAGTCTTCAAAATTTTCCACTCATGAGTAATAGATTCAAACACTTCCCCAGACAAATAACCTAGCTTCTTTCTATGGAGTTCCTTATTCATAAAAGTCACAGTCACTGATTAAAACAATAAATAAAAGTAAAGCTTTATTTCTGATACACAGCACTAAGAGAAATTTTACTTTACTCTTCAGAAGCTCAGCTGTAGTTGGCTGAATTTTTAATGGTGTCATGTGTAGCAACTTATACTTAGATCTTGAAACAACCAAAAATGAAGTGAGCCTGATTTTCTACTAAACCAAGATGCAATAGCAACATAAATCCAAACTAGAGCAAAGTTATGTTTGGAAGTGGTGGATAACATCAATGTAGAATCCACAGAGGGTATCTCACTGGTAGGTAGCCATGTGAGTTCATGTCTTATTTTTTCTCAGTATCTTACCCTGGATGACCCCACAGGAGCTGGCCGAGTAGTGCAAATGAATGAAGCAAAGTATATATGGAAAACAACAGGAGTGACGGGGTCTCTGGTGTGAACTGGCTTGTGTCCTCTAACTAGCAGACAGACTATGCTAACATACTGCCGCTATTTGGCATTTCAAGCCCAATACCTCTAGAATATTTGATTTTTCAAAACTTTTCAAGTTAATTCAAATTTTTATGTGAAACCACTAAATTTTTCTAATGTTGGCATAATTTAAAAAAACACTACCTTATGTGAATCAAACTAAACATATTCAGCCTCTGGGCTTTCATTTTGCAAACCAAGACTTAGTCCAGTATTATCAATTTTATCATGTGAAAACCAAATGCCAGACACACTGCTTTTGCCAAGGATAGAATCCAGGTCTCTGGGTTCTCAGGGCAGGCTGCAGCCAACTACTAGAATGTTTCTGAAATGTATACAACATCATTTCTTAAGTCCTAGCTGTACCAGTTTGCAGTGCTGCAGTGTAATAAATGGCTTATGAAGCCATTATACTACAGTAATCTGCTCTCTTACTTGACCACCTACATTTCAGAAGCTAATTATAAATTTATTTCCTTTTACAAGATATTCTAGCCCTGTGATTGTTATGGTGGTATGAAAAGAGACAACAACATATGTGTGATTTCATGCCCTCATTTTAGAGAAATTAGTTCATTTAGTGGATAGTACTTCTCACGTACTCCCGGTGCCTGAGTGGCATACAGCAAACCCAGAGAGCCTCTCAGCCCTGCCATGGCAGAATGAGATGGTAATGTTGTGTGTCAGAGCTCGATTTGTTTCCCAGAGATTGGAATCTTTATTGAAAGAGCTCCCTTTTTTGATTTCCGGATCAGGCCTTGAGCAACTGATAAAGGAGAATTACTTGGCTATTATCAGAAGTAGTTGTGTTTCCACAAAGAGCTGGTACTAAACAAGAGTTTATCTCTACCATAAGATTGATAGAATTTGCACAGATTATAATTCAATCAGACACCTGAAACAGCACACATATTGGCTAGTAAGATATTACAAGCCCCTGACCTCCAGCCACAGGCAAAGAAATATCCAGGAATTATTTCATGTAGTTAGTCTGAGCACAGGGAATAAATTCTGGAAAGTGTTGATTTTGATTGTGCTGGGTATGTCTCTATATATTTTTATACCAATGTAATCCTAACAAAATGTCATTACTCCAAGGAATCAACTATCTGTGACCTTTGCAACTATTTGATAAAAAGATTCTCAAAAGATTTAATGCACTTTAAAAAATGTGTTTCTTAGGTTTCATATCAGTGTGTTAAATAGCTAGCAGATCTTATTATCTTCTCTGAATACTGGGCAAACTGAGGAATAGAGATTAAAGGTGAAGTCAAAGTAACAATTTACCCACAAAGCTTTAGTCTTATTTGGAACACCGACCTTGGATATCAGGACCATTTTTCATGGAAAAAGGAGAAAAGTGTAGGGTTGAAGGGCTTGATTCTGACATTAGACAGTTTGTGGTCAGCTAGCACATTGTCTTCATCACGGACAAGCTCTGTGCATGGGCACATTTCTGAAATTTTGAGGCTAATTTCCTCACTGGTAAAATGGAGATACTAATATTTAATTTGTAGAGCAGGTATAGAAATCCAATAAAATAATATGATGATGTTGGTAAACACAGTACTTGGCCCATTGATAAACAGATAATAAATACTATTTACCACTACTCTCTTTAAAGCAGAATGCCCCAAACATAGTGAGTCAGAGGAGTTGGAATAAGTATGCGCTATTATACTCTGAAAACAAGCTTCAATCAATATTGTAATCTGATATTAATTTCCTAACTATTATGTTTGTGTACTGCCTTTACTTTTTCAAAGGCCACCTTAGTTTCTTTATCACATAGAAGAACTGGGAAGAAAAACAATGCTCTTGCCCTTGCAAGGACTTTCCTAGCTTCTACCTCATCCTCAGTGGCAGAAGCTATTGCATAATTGCTGATGGGCAGTCAGAACAACTCTCCCACGGACGGGAGTCTGACAAATACTAAGCCTTCTAGCTTCTAAATCAGCGGTGGGGCTGATAACTATCACGCCTTGCCATCTGATTTCAGGTGAGGAAAATAGGTGTGAAGGCAGGATTTCTCCCTACGTGGTCCAGTTTGGAAGTGCTCGCTACCTGTAAACCCCCATTTGCCAAGTTCAGGACTTGTTACCTTACTAACACGGTCTCCTAACTGGTCTCCCTGCTTCTACCTTTGTTCTATACAATTTTTCAACTAAGCAACCAAAGTAGCCCATTCATTTTGTGGATCAAATCCTATTATTCCACTCCGCAAGCCTTCTAATGCCTTCTCCAATTCATGCATGAAACTGAGGTCTTGCCAATGGTCTGTCTGGAAGTCCTGCATGATCTGGACCCTGGGCTCTCTTCCCCATCTCTCCCTTCTTCTCATTGTGTTTCATGCACAGTTGCTTCATCATTATTCCCAGAAAACAGCAGGCCTGGCATGCCCTTCCTTAAGCAATCTACATAATAGGGTTCATTCTGACCACTATATTTACTGCTTTGTCCTATCCAGCTCAGAAAGCTATAACAAAATATCTGGCTTATAAACAGCAGAAACTTTTATTTCTTACAGTTCTGGAAGCAGACAGTCCTAGATTAGGGTGCCAGCATTAATGGGTTTTAGTAAGGGTTCCTTACTGGTTAAAAATTACTGAGTTCTGCAAAAGAATGTGAAAAAGCTCTGGATCCCTTTTGTGTGGGCCCTGATCACATTTATGAGAGCTCCACCTCCACGACCCAATTGCTTTTACAAAGCCTTACCCTCTCTCAGGCTGGCAGTGTAGCTCAGTGGCAAAATACTTGCCTATTATGGCTGAGACCCTTGGTTCTATTCCCAGTGCTGCAAACAAAGCCATACCTCCTAATCCCATCTCAATGGGGGTTAGAATTCCAACATGTGGATTTGGGGAGGACATAAGCATTCAGTTCACAGCACCCTGCAACATTTATCCTCATTCCCTATTAACCTTTCTCTACTATTCCAACACTCAACAGCTTCTAATATTCTCTATCATTTTTATAGTACTTACTATTTGTGGTCTGCCACAAGAATGTATGCTGCATTAAAGTAGGAGCTTTAATCAGTTTTGTTCAATGATATAGTCTGAATGCTTAGAAGAGTACCTTGCATGTAGTGAGTGCTTGGCATACGTATTTGTTGATGGCTGGATGGATGAATGAATGGTGATTAAATAAATGAACCCTGGAAACCAGGTTCTTAGTTTCCAACCACCCCAACCACTTCCGTTGGAAGAGCGATTGGCCAGGGCAAGAACCAGCAGGTGGTGACTCAATTTCAGAGCATGGAGCCTCCCAACTTTTGTTAAGCCCATGAAGATGCAAATGCGCTTGTTGCTTTCTCTAATGCCAGTCTGAAAATGCTCTGAAAATTTTGCTTATTTACAAACAGAACAAAGCAAAACGAAAAACAGCCAACCAACCAACAAAACCTTCCAGTGCATTTCACAGAACATCAGACCAAGCTAAATCATGTTTTAGGATGTCTGCATTCTGGTCCTATATCATCTCTACATTGAGGTCCTGGAAAAGTCCATTGATTTATACAACCCAGAAAATGAACGACAATTAATTTCCTTCTAGTTTAAAAAAAAAAATCTCAGCATTAGGAAAAACTGAAAATAAGTGAAGTCTTGCTTGACTACCCATCACCCTCCCTCAGCTAACATACCCCAATCCAGGAAAAGCTACTGTCCTCTTATGCCCATCTCACAACAGGAATGGAATGAACCTTCAGGTATGACTCATCCATCAAGAAACAGCTGCACTGCCTCAGGCAGTAAACTGGGTAGTTTAAAAGCTTAATGTTTACTTTTAACCTCAAGGAGAGCCTTAACTAAATGAAAACCCCTTTCCAGACAGTATCAAAATGGCTACCATTCCTTGTCCATTGTGAATAATGCGGCGGCAAATGAGAGTGCAGATGTCTCTTGAACGTACTGACTTCATTTCTTTTGGATATGTACCAGAAATGAAACTGCTGGATTACACAAGAGTTCTATTTCTAATTTTTTAAATAAATGCATATTTATTTGCTTATTTTTGCCATAGTGATGAATAAACCCAGAGCCTTCACACTGAGCTGTGTCCCCGGCCCTTTTAATTTTGAGACAAGTTCTCACTAAGTTGCTAAATTGCCCATATTGGGCTCAAACTTGAGATTCTCCTGCTTCAGCTTTTCAGAATGCTGAGATTACTACTACTACTACTACTACTTCTTCTTTTTCTTCTTCTTCTCCTTCTCCTTCTCCTTCTTCTCCTTCTTCTCCTTCTTCTCCTTCTTCTCCTTCTTCTCCTTCTTCTCCTTCTTCTCCTTCTCCTTCTTCTTCTTCTTCTTCTTCTTCTTCTTCTTCTTCTTCTTCTTCTTCTTCTTCTTCTTCTTCTTCTTCTTCCTCCTCCTCCTCCTCCACCTCCTCCTCCTCCTTCTTCTTCCTTCTTTCTTCCTCTTCTTCCTCTTCTTCTTCTTCCTCTTCTTTCTTCTTCTTCTTCTTTCTTCTTGTTCTTCCTCTTCTTCCTCCTCCTCTTCCTCCTCCTCCTTCTTCTTCTCCTTCTCTTCCTTTTCTTCCTTTTCCTTCTCCTCCTCCTCCTCCTTCTTCTTCTTCCCCTTCTCCTTTTCCTTCTCCTTCTCCTCCTTTTCTTCCTTTTCCTTCTCCTCCTCCTCCTCCTCCTCCTTCTTCTTCCCCTTCTCCTTTTCCTTCTCCTTCTCCCTCTCCTCCTTCTCTTCCTTCTCCTCCTCCTCCTCCTCCTCCTCCTCCTTCTCCTCCTTCTTCCCCCCTTCCTACTCCTCTTGTTTTTGAGGGACCATCACAGTGTGTCCACTGTGGCTATATTAATGTTCATTCCCACCAGCAGTGTGTAGGGCTTCCCTTTTCTGCACGTTATATAATTTCTCCAACATTATATAATTTCTGTTTGTCCATTATATATCAATGAAACTGGAAGAAAAGGGCTGTTGCTGTAGCTCAGGGTTAGAGCACTTTCCCAGCATGCATTAGGCCCTGTGCTCATCCTCACAACCATGAAGGGGAAAAAACCAAACAGGATAGTGGTTCCCCTGGGGTGGTAGTTGGGAGGGTACATGCAGGGGGACTGCAAGGGTGCTGGCAAAGAACTAGGGGCACAGCTGTCATTCTCTACATGCCATCTGCTGCAGCTCATAACAACTCAGCTCACTGCTAAAGGCCGATTCAGACATTCCAATTCATGACACCTCTTCACATTCTGTTGAACCTGAACTTTCCAAGAATGTGTAGTGACCAGATTTACACCAATAATATCACTTTCATTCACAAATCAACACACTGGTCAGTGTCATATTGCCCTGTACTTTCCAAGTGCTGAAGAAAACACTGAGACACAAGGGTATGATCCTTGCCTCAGAACCCTGTCATTATGAGCATCTTGGGCATCCATCCTAGTGAGAAGCAAAAGAAAAGGTAGCAGAATTTGGGTGTGTGTCTATCATCTCAGTTACTCAGGAGACTGAGGCAAGAGAATCACAAGTTCAAGGCCAGCTTGGGCAACTCAGAAAGATCTTGTCTCAATATTCAGAAGAATTAGAAAAGACTGGAGAAGTAACCCAGTGGTGGAGCTGTGGTGTGCCAAGGCTCTGGTTTCAATCCCCAGTACTGGAAAAGAACAACAGCAAAACAAAACCAAAACCCAAAACAACTACAAAAAAGACGTGGTTCAGATACTAATGAAGAAGACTAAGTGGAAAAAGAAGGCATGAATTAGAAAAATGTCTTAAAAATTAAATTATTGTGAAAACATAGGAGGCGATGCCAGTGGTGTCAAGCTAGGCACAAAGAAGACACACACGTCGCCCAGGTTCATGAGGCAGGCCAGGCAGGTCTCAGCATAGTCCGCACAGGCCACACTAGCAAACGTAGCCAGAGATACCTTGCACACTGACAGCTTTTGTGGGCTGTCAGCTTAAACTTGGTCTTGGCCATCACCCGGGTAGTGTGAATACCTTGAACTGCTCCTCTGGTGCGATAAGCACGGCACACCTACCCTGCCTGTCAGGCGCCTGTGCGAGGTCCCTCACAGGGCTCAGGCAGTGGGTGTCCGCCTCCGTCTAGCACAGCGATGGCCACTACCGGTACCTGCTTGGGTACAAGCAGCCTCCACAGCCTGCCTGGGCTGCTTCTCACTGCCTGCCATGGCTGCTGGCACCTCCAGTACATGGGCAAGCACAGAGCCCGAGCTGGTGCCCGCCCACATGGTGGGCCCATGGTGGGCCCCTCAGAGTTTGAATGCTTCTCCCTGAATGCCCGAAACATCACAGAGCCACTCTGCTCTCTGTACATCGGCTGGCCCCGAGATGCCAACCAGGCCAAGGTCTGAGAGTCACCCGAGCTGAGCCAGGCTAATGGGACCCCAAGCATCATCCTGTCCCCACAGCCGTGATGCAAGCCCTGATCCTGCCCACAGCGAGAGAGTTGATACCCAAGAGCTGCCTGAGGCCACACTCTCACCCATGTCCTTTAATTCAGCTACAAGCACCCACGCCACACTGGACACAACAGGAGGCATCACAGTGGAGGACACAAAGCATTTCCTGGGCTCTGAGGAATCAGAGAAGACTCTGAGAAACCGGGCAGAAAACGAGCCTCATGCCTGCACTATCGTGATCAAATGAGGAAGGCCAGCCCTCTCCTGCCCTGCTTGGAGCTGGCGTCCTAGGTCCCGGGCTTCTGCTTTGTCCCTTAACACAGACCCATATCTGCTAAGCTGTGGGCTCCAGTGGACCTGCTGTCCTCTCCCCACCAAGGCTGGGCCACTGAGGGTGGTGGGGCTCTCCCTGGAGCCTCTAGATCAGGCTGGCTGAATCTTCCCTAAGGCAAGTGCTGCCCTGGGGCTGCTGCCTCTGGGAGAGGGCAGATAGGGCTGAACATCAGGCCACCTCCCACTCTCCACACCAATCCCCTCCCTTTGCAAAGAGTATTTTTCTAATGCCTGTGCTGGGCTAGACAGTCATTTCTAAAACTATTTTGGTACTTGCCCCTGGGCCAGCCCTCAGCCTTTGTGTGTGTGACGCTGAGCCCTGCTGCGCATCTCAGCCAGGCTGTTGCGTGTGTGTGCGCGCACGCTGCGGGGATCAGGATGGGCTTCCCTGTAGATTGTACCGTGGAACTTATTTTTTCTGGCCTTTTTTTAAAAGTTAGTGTTGTTTCAACATTAAAAATACTGATTTTTAATACTGAAAACAAAAACATTTGATATCTCTAAAAAATTAAATTATTGGTATTACTAACAAGAAGTACATTTTTTCAATACCATTGTGTGTATTATTCCAGGCATCTCACTATGCCAATATATCTATACTTTTTTTTACAAAATGAAAAGATATTATTTCCAAGTATAAAAAGGGCTTTTAAAATTCCACTATAATTGTTCGTGTTCATTCATTTATAATTATAGATCTACATTAATTCAGTAATCTCCATAGTATTCCTTAAGTGATTTCTTATTGGTTAATTTCTACATACATGTTTATGAAATACCCCAAGTATTTATTTTGGATATATTTCTACTTGAAGAAATACCACTTCAAAAGTAAGGCACTTTCTTTGGAGGATATATATATATATAATTTCTGTATGTGCATGCATTTGTTGTATAGGTGTGTGTATCTGTTTGTATTCAAAATGCTCTTGAATCAAGTTGCATCAATATCCATTTCCATAAGCACTAGGCATGAGTATCCATTCTGGATATTTTTTTAAAATTTGTTTTATTAGTACATGCTTGAAGTATATGCAGTTTACAGTCATCTTGGGAAGCAGGTACATGAACATAATACAACTTCATTCTTTTTTGAACTTCCTTTCTTCTTCCCTCCCACCTCCTCTAAATCCCTTTTCTCTGTTTTTATTCTTGTTGATATTATAAATCTTATTTCATGTTTATGACATGCAGTGTTTATATCCACTGAGGTTATTAGGCTCTTGGTGCATCTTTATTCTACCCAGTCCCATTCCCTCACCCTCTTCTCTTCTCCATATTCTCTTGAACTCGTTCCCATCTACAAGAGATCTCTCCCTTTGTTTCCCTCCTTTGCCAGTCCACTAGCTAAGAGATGGTATAGAACTCTTGTTGCTTCTATGCATTTATATTAGTAAAAATGCTATATTTAAAATATTTTTTTCAGTAACTAATATTTCTTTACCTTTGTGGTTGTTACCTTTTCCTTAGTTCAATCTTCCTACTGGTAGTTCCCTATTTTTCCTATTGATTTATGTACATTCTTCACTTCTGAAAGCTGTTAAGTTCTTTGCTTATCATAGATGAAATATTTTACCAAAGGTAGTTATTTACATTGTCATATAATTTTTGGTAATCAATTTTTTAAAAATTCATATAGTCAAATCCATCAAAATTCTGTGTTCCAGTTTATTTATTTGTTGTCATACATCTTTCTTCAGAATTATAGTTTCATTTATTTTCTCCTACCTCTTTTACATTTTTAATCTTCATATGTCCATCTGCTATACATTTAGAGGCCAGAATTAAAATCTAGTGTAACTTTTTCAGGAATCACATAAAATATATAAAAGAAACGTCATCACTAAATGAATTTACTTACTCCACAGTGTATTTTTATTTTAAATTTGCAAATGGGTTTTTCTGGAAAAAAGTTCTCAAGAGTTATTTTCATTTCATTTAATCAATATCAAATGACATTAAAATCTTGTCAGTTTTTGAGTTAACATTATTATACACTTTTTGGTCACCAATTGCATTCCCTGTAAATGTTTTATCTTCTTAGCCAGATTGTAAATATCACATGTATTAAAAGAGTAACTTCTATCCAAGTCTGAGCTCTTTGAAGATTATCCATGAATTAGAGTCATCCCTGAAACCACATAGCTTAGCACTGCCTTTGGCATTTAGTAGGCACCTGATAATTCAATGAATTTTGGGTTAGACATAACCAGGCTCTCTGAAAGATGAGCAAGACAGCATGTGGTTAACAGGGTATTTTTAGAGTCATTTATCCAACAGTATCATGTAAAATGAATGGAGGTTTGGGATTCAGAGAGAATCAGATAAAGTAGGAGACTACTACACAGTCTAGGCCTTCATGAAACAGGCCTAAACTAGGAAGGTGGTGCTAAAATGGTCAAGGGAGTCAAACCAAAATGGACTTAAAAGCCTGCTGAATGACTAAGATAACAAAAATTCTAGTGACAGATACCGGGAAAGTGGGAAGGCCATCTGGCCCGGGAAGTATAGGAAGAAAGGGTAATGGTATTAGTATCTTATTATTGTGGATGATCAATCAGATGTCTTACTGTAGTTAAGTGGACAGAGAATGTAGAAAAGCAAAACTTCCTTTGCAGAGAGTTTACAGTGGTATCAGACACTGTTAGGTATTTTTCTCATAGAATTGTTTATGTTCAAGAGTAATCCATATGTTAGTGATAGATAAAAAAGAATCACACAAAGATTTGTAGATCCTAGCTCCATCATTTGTTTGTTTTCTTGAGACAGGGTCTCACTTTGTAGTGAAGGCTAGCTTTGAATTCACTATGTGGCCCATGTTGGCCTGGAATTTGCAGCAATCCTCCAGCCTCAATCTCCCGAGTGCTGGGATTACAGGTGTGCATGCCCATGTCACATTCACACACACACACACACACACACAATTTCTAGCTCCACAGATCTTAGAAGAGTTTACTTACCCTCCCTGTAAACCTTAGTTTCATCATCCAAGAAATGAGAATAATAATACCTACCTCAATGAATTAGAATAAATATAATTCTTCAATAGAATGGTGCTAAAATATTATAAAGGACTGTCAATGAATGGAGGGACAACAAAAATTAACTGCTGGCTTTGGGGATAGTCCATGTTAAATGTTAGAAAAAAATGTAGGTATTCTCAAAAGATAGAGAGATTTTTCAATGCAATAGGAAAAAAAATCCTGGAAACAATGTTATGGAAATCATGGGATTATTGGGTTTCAAATTTGAAGTTATTTATCAAGTCTGGTCATGAGGACAGAGAAAGAGAGCGTTCAATAGTGGATGTTTTTCATGTAATGAAAGGAAATTTAAATAGTGCTACTTACCCAGAGTTGGTCATCCATGCCCGGAGGGTTCTTTTTGATAAAAGCACCATAGTATGTAGCTATATTTCGGTGATGAGAATATTTCTTCAACATATTAATTTCTTGTTTGATTTCTTCCTCTTCATCCTACATTGAAAAATAAATATTTGAACATGAAAATCCATTATCTTTAGTAGAATTTCATTCTTCAATGCCATCAATATCAACTAAATAATAAAAAGTTTTTTCTTAAGGTTTTTCTTCCATGATGATAAAAGAGCATACTTGACTAAAATGGAAAAGTTTACAAAACAACATGTTGGTAGTAAAAATGGGAGGATTTTCCTTTTGTACAGGTAACAGACATAGCATCCAATCTGCTGGGGGTAAAGTAATCTCATGTCTAAGTAGGAGGATATCAAGGTAGTCAAGCTATTAGATAAAATTTACACTAGTCTTCTGGGAACTATGTCCACTGAGTACCTCTCACTGATCCTATCTGCTATAGGAACAAGGGAGGACAGTATAAGGGAGAAAATATAGACTCTCAGATTTAAATTTTGTTAGGTTCATTTTCTTTGAAGACTACTTTTATTGAAGTGCCTGATTGAAGCTGATGAAAGTCAGATGGGAGAGGGAGCAAGGTAAGTTCTCTAGCTCTGAGGAAGTTCACAAAGCAGGAATACCCTCATCACCTTCAGGAAACTAAGCATGAAAAGGAAAGGGGAAATGCAGTGGTCGAGGATATAAAAAGAGACAACTCTCCTACAGAGTTAGTTTCCTGATATTGAGGTTTCATTCATTCTGAGTTTCAACTTGGAGTCTGCAAACTTGCTCCTGGCATTACTAGTAGATAATGTATGTTCTTCCATAATTTTATTTTATTGATATGTATATATTGGTTGGACTGCAAAATAGTGTTTTACTGTTGAGGTTGATGGAAAAAGTTTCTGTCACAAGATTAAGTGTTTTACATAAAGAAATAAGTGAGAACTATCCCTGACTGTAAACTGTTATATTACCAAGACCTGAAAGACCACCCAGGTGTGTCCTGTGTGCACCTTCACTGCATCAGTGGGTCCTTCTGCACTCTCCCATGCATAACGGCTTCTTTCCCTCCTTTTTTTCTTCATATAATTTTTACAATCATTTCTGGTTGGGTGTAACATATACTCCCCACGATGTTTTCCTTGCTTCTATCAGGCAATGTTGAGCTCACCCATTAAATTTTGTCATAGCCCCTCCTCTTCTTCACCTGGTATGGAGATATGCATCATACTATGACTCTTTTCTTCATAGATTATAAGTTTTCCTTTATTACACAGTTCCTTCTTGGCCAACCTCCTTGATCTTCCTGGCCTGTCATGACTCTAGTCACCTAGATCATCACATATTTCTACAGTTCTCTTAGAACTGTCATCCCCTATCAGTCTATAACAATCCTAAACATAGTAATCCTGCCTGTGTTTGTTTTCTATCACATCCTATAAAGGTCTGGATAGATCTGTCCCCTAAAAAGTTCATGGTGTTGAAGGCTTGCTAGCCGATGGGGTTTTGGACCATTAGAGCTCTAACTTCATTAGGGGATTAATCCATTGATAGGATCATAATTTGATGGTATTTGGGGACGTGACTGAAAAATAAGGCTTGCCTTAGTTAAAAAGAGTGATTTATGGGGTTGCAACTCTTTTTCTCTGGCTCTTTCACTCCTTCCCTGATTCCTGGGCACTATGAGTTGAGCAGCTTTCGTCTATTTCACCCTTCTGCCTTGATCTTCGTGTCTTGCCACAGACCTAAAGCAACTGAGTCAGCCGACCATAGACTGAAACTTCTGGAACCATGAGCCAAAATACCCCTTGCCTCCTTTAAACTGTGCATGTTAGGTATTTTTTAACAATGACCAAAGCTCACCTATTAATACAAATTCCTAGAACCAAGCAGAGTGCCTGTGAACCGATGTGAGCACAAAAATGAAGGCTTACAAAGGGCCCAGAACCCAGAGCAACACTAGTGAGGTTAGAAGAAACAAATAAGAAAAGAAAGAAGAAAGTGGTGAAATGCTGACATTTCCAGGCCATATAATAAATTTTACTGGAAAAAATGGAGATCTGTAGGCCCAGGAAAACTAAAGCATGCTGCACGTCACATGGTTTCATTAAATGGAAGACCAGCGTAATCTCAGAACAGAACATAGGACTGGGATCCTTAGCTAAATGGATTTCTAATCCATAATCTGCCCTCATAGTGAGGAGGGAGTCAAATGATAAGGGGCTAGGCTTGAGGCTGAGGCAGGCAATAGATAGCTGACCGAAGAGAATTCTTCCTTGCACTATCAAAAACCCTCTACACCTTCAGTGCAGGCATATGGAGAAGATGACCTTCAAAGACTTTTGGCTTATTGAAGGGTCCCTGCAGCACACCTCAAGTGTCTTCCTACGGTGTGCATTCGCTTTTTAAAATTCACCGTGTGTAGCCAAATAATTGTGGATGAAGCAGGATATGAGCAGATGTACTTTGGAGACGCCTAAGCAGAAGGGGAGAAGACCAACCTAAGGGTTTCTGTGCTCAGCATGGCATCAGCAGCTGCTTCGATAAAAACAGCTACGTGAGGTAATGAAAGACACAGATCACTTTCCAACTGCAGCTGACAGACTGAGCTTCAGTCATTCTTCGTAGTAAGTTAGGCTGTTTCTGCAAGTATTCGCTGCCTGCCTCCTCGGTTCTCCACAGGATGGTGGATGATGTGACTTACAAACTTGACGTATCATTAAGAAAATCAGAACTTATGAAACAGTTAAATAACAGCATAATTCAGCATGCAATTAAACCCAAAATAAGTAGTATTAGAAGGTAGAATGAAGTTGGCACATTCTCGATCCCTTTGCAAAGGTAAACTAAGGTCATTATATGTCAAGGAGGAATGTATATATATATATATATATATATATATATATATATATATTAGATTTAGGATCCAAAAGTTGAGTGTAGGTACACAGGGTGCATACTGAGTTTGAGCTCCTACCACTTCTGGCTGTGAGGCCTCAGGAAAGTAATCTAGCTTTCTGGAGCCTAAATCTTCTCATCTTTAATGAAATACAAATGTTACAAATCTCAGTTTTGCAATAATTAAAAAAGGTATGCGAAGGTATAAAGTATACCTCAAAAGAAATATTACCATTAATCTTCTCAACAAAAAAAATCAATATAACAAAGATATGAAGGAAAGAATGTAAGTCACTTGAATCTTAAGTTTAAGTTGTTCCCAAACACAATTATGGCACATGGGTTATGAATACATAGTTGCAATATTCACTGTTGGTCTTTTTCCATGTCTTTGTGAGTAAGCATGTAATTTATCAGGGATTTGGAGCTACTATTTACTCAGATTTCTACTCTAGGTCACTGATGGCAGTCAATGATTCAAAGAAATACAAGATTCTTATCAATTTTGACAAGAAATCATTTAACCATTCTACAAACAGTCCAGACTTAAAGTATGTCTCACGGAAGGAAATGTATTATCAGGCTTACTAAAACAAAAAGAGGTCAACTGAGTCTAGAAATAAACCATAAAGTTTAAGTAGAAGGGACATCCTCTATTTTGTAAATGAACTATTCATACACCTTAGGAACTAAGAGCAGGGATCAAGCTCACCGAGAAACTAATGATCACTGGGTCATAACAAAAAATGAAGTGGTTGTACTAGCCTCCAACTTAAAAGGAGAGTAATTTTAATGTCAAGTCCAATACTTAGGAAGATCTATTAATTCAGTCAGAAGACTTCAACATTTAGTCTGATTTATTGTATTAACTTCAAGTGTGGCATTTAAACTCTCCGATGTTGGTTATTTTCAGCTGCAGATGGAAATAAGAAACCTATCTAATCCATCTCTGTGGGCTTAGTGCTTACTTAAACATAACATTGGCCTTAGTGTAAAGAAAACTTTTTCCTCTCAAGATCATGGAAATCTATTTACTGGTTATATTTATGGTGGACTGAAAAAAATATTTGGCTGCCTCCATCCTCCAGTGGAGAGGTAGAGTCCATTGCTTTTCTCCTTGAGGCTGGACCTGGCCATATGACTTGATCTGACCAGTGGACATTAACAAACATCAGGCAGCAGAGCCCTGGAAGACTTGTGCTTTGTGACTGGCCCTCTCTTCTGCTTTCAGAGAACTCCTTCCCCATGTGGGAAACCAGAACTGGTTCCCAGAAGATAAGAAATGAAGGAAAGGACAGTTGCTTTCAAATGAAACAGCGTTCAGGCTTTTGAGCCAGGGTTACTTCTGATGGCAATGTGATGCTTAAGACTGTGATCATAAAATATGGCCAAAGCCTAAGGTAATGTTCATTATGTTCCAGAGGCTGTGTGCACACTCTCTCATTTAATACTCAAGACAGCTGCATAAAGTCACTGTTTTTAAGGACCTGATTTTACAAATGAAAGAATGACTCTCAGAGAAGTAACTTTCCCAAGTTTACTCATCTTAAATGTTGCTCAGATTTGTCCCAATTTAGCTGAGATTTGTCTGACTCCAAGGCCAGTACCCTTAATTCTATAATAAACTTTGAGAGTTACTCAAGTTGACTAAAACCAAAGTTCTACTCAAATGAGTTTAGGAAAACTGGAAACCAAGAGTGAATAAGACCCTGACATTGTTCCTCCGATTAAAGGAGCTTGTCAGCATACAATAACATTTGCATATGAGTGATGTCAAGGGGTAACACAGGTCTTTAAATGGCCTATTTGTCACATAGGGTAATAACTTTAAGTATCTACAATATGCTAGCATTCCAAAGTAGAATGAGTAAGATGTTTAGTAATAATGTGCTCTGTAACAGAGTTTGCCCAACATTTAACTCTCAACCCTAGATTGTTGCAATTCCTACAACAATCCAAGGGAGGGAAAAATGAATGCATAGATACATAATGCCATCCCCCATGGACGTGCAGATCTTGGGACACTTCCTGAAGCCACCTCAGCTCCTGCTTTTCCATAGCAGCTGGCACATGCTTGTGTAACCCGTCATCCTCACCTTCAGTGTTGACAGAATGTGGCAAAAAGTTGAAGATAACCTCTTTATTGTTAAAGGATCATACAAGAGGTCACCACTAGTGTCTAGAATGTGGTTTGAAAGGGTTTAAAGTCATCTGTAGTAATAAAATCCCTCCTTCGGATAGAAATTTTATTCAGGATGCCAGTATATAGCAGGCAAAAACCAGAGTTTCACAAATCAGTAAACATTTATTTTTATAAGTTTAAGTATACAATATCTACTTATTCAGTTACTCAGTGACAACAGAGAGATTGTTTTACTGAATATAAAATTAGAATTCATGAAAGAAATTTAAAGTAAAATATTACCTTCGATATCTTTTGGTTCTGTTTTGGTTCTGAAGGAATGAGAAAAATCTATACTTTCTGTGATAATGATTTGCAAATGATAGAAGTTATTTTAAAAGGATATGTCTTGAAATTTCAGTAAGACCTTCATGCTGAATGATATTCTATACATGAATGAGGTAACCTAGTGTACAAATTGTGAGGTTGGCATTTTCTAGCACATTCAAAGTTCATAGACAGAATAAAGTTTGAAGCTTGTTTTACAAATCAGATTTCAAAACATTAAAATATATTGGAAATGAAGTGAGAATTAGGCATATGAGAATCACCTAAAATTATTTCAAGGTGGAATTATGCATTTGTATTTTTACAGATACAAGAAATAAGCAAAGGTGAGTAAAGGATTGCCTAATTCCATACCTGTGCATTGCAGCATCCACAGATCTCAGGACCTCACTACACCATTCCATAGGCAACAATGAATTTGTTGTATATGTGAACTCTAAACTAAATGAATTATTTCAAAAAAATATTTACGTGCCTACTCAGGGATACTGTTGGGTGCTGCTAACATGATAATACAGTATGTGGCATAACAGATTTAAGCTCTGCCACAGTGAAACTTACTGTTGTTTAATGGGAGACAGAGACATTTGTCAAAGAGTGACACTGATATTTACAAAATTAGTACTCTGGAAAATATGTAGTAGCTGGTTTAATAGGCTCTAAGAAACCTAAGTGTAAGCTGTGTTCTTAAGGTCATATGTAAGTTACCCAGTTGAGAGAGAGAAAGGAAATGTCATATGGTGTCATTAGGAAGGGGATCATTTTCCTGGCAGAAAATAATATTTTCTAAGGACCTGAGGCTGGAGGGGGTATTAGATGTTGTTTCCTGTGCTGGGTGGTGATGGTTAAGCTTGATAATGTCAACTGGACTGGCTTTGGGATCCACCAGAGGGACTGGTGGAGTATATTTCTAGATGTGTCCAAGTGGGCCATGGAAGCCTGACTTTAGATCCCTGATCCCTTGTGCTCATGCTGGTCCCCTATTCTGCAATTCCATGCCCTTCTGCCATGATGTTTCTGCCTTGGAGCCACCCAACCATGGACTGAACCATGAACCAAATTCAACTTTTCCTCTTTTAAATTGTGGGTATCAGTGTATTGGGTCACAGCAATAAGTAAACTGACTAACACAGGGTTGCCATGCCACTGGGAGAAAAAAATGAAACACTGTCTTCAAGAGATATAGTAATACTAACAATACATGCTACACACCATATTCTACATATCAAGCACTTTAATATATTAACTTCCTACACAAATTTTATGAGATAAGTGATATTACATCTATAGAGATGGAATAGGGATGACTGAACAATATGCCCATTATAAGCCAGCCATGAGGATCAAAACTATAATATGCACCAGACACAACTATAATTTTGAGGGATTTTCTTTATCATCAGGCCAACTGATTTTCTCTTACAATGAAGTATATTCCTTAGAGAAGCATGCAAAAAAAAAGAGTCTATTGTGCTTCCTTCTCACCAACATTCAAAGTCAGGCAACCATGAAGTAAACAAGTTTTAACCCTAGCATAGTGTCACTCATTTATGTAAAGTCCACCAGAAATGTGGTTAGCTATCCTATTATTTTTAGTTGGAGAGTAAAAAAATAAGATAACTAGAGAAACACTTTACCTAGGGACCAAATCAGTTTTAAACATATATACTAATGGAATTAATAAAAGGACACTGTATATTAGTGGAATCTCTTGCTGTTGCCTACCCAGCCTCTTTCCCACCTATTTATAATAGGTTTCTCTTTGAGGAATCAATGCTCCCCAAGTCTTCCTACGGTAAACTGCAGAGCTAGGCATCTAAACCAGACCTGGCTGAAGAGAATCAGAGATGAGTTTGGGGTTGGGGTTGTGAACCAAGCAGAGTCACTGATATTCAGAATGGTATTTCTGGCACATATAGTAATGAGGTATTTAGACCAAGAGCCTAGAGCTCCTGATAGGAAGAAAGCACACCCCAGAGGTGAAAGAGAAAAGACTTCCCCATATTATATCATTATATCACTCAGGTTTCATGGATCATCTAAACATACCCCAGCTTCATTCAGTCTGAGTGTAAATTTCATGCTACAACACAAAGTGTCCTGAGTGACATAATCATGAAAGTTTACCAAAATGGAAAACTTTTAATATGAACTTTATTTCATTAAGTCCTATATGCACCTTAGGGTGTTATTATAAAAGAGTAGTGTATACCAGGAATTTTTATCCAAAAGAAAACAGAATTATTTTCAAGATTATCAAAGCAAGGGATCCTCTTCACATCTTGTAGTAAAGCAAGAGTAAATGCAAGACTCCAACAAAGTAGACATCTAACTTTGGTCTGTGCGGGGCACCTTGCAGATCTTATTTAAAAGGCAGATTTGAAGGCTGCAGCCTGAAATTCCACAGCAGGCCAGGGCACCTGCATGGCTCATAAGAACCACAGGGGCACTGAGAGTTCGCCATTGAGAAACACTACTCCAGAGTTTCAATTCCTCTTAGCTGTTGTAGACAGAGTTAGAGTAAACAAATCCAGTGGGGGAAGGAATTCTCACCAAGCAATGAAATGGGAAAATTTCCATAATGATTTTGGGAACTAAAATGACTTCAAAGAGCAAGTCTGAGTGTAAGCAGTAATTCTGAAGCAAACATTGACAAATTTGGAAATGCTTCATCTCTAAAACTGGAAGGATATAGGCATTGTATTCATTTGTCTCTGTGGGTGTTTTCTATGAGAAAGGGAATGGTATAGAACAAAAATAACAATTTAAAAATTAATTTCAAGATTATGATTTCATCAATTTCATTAGAATAAACTGTAGCAACTTTGTAGTAGATCACAGCATACAATCAACAAAGACGACCTTTGAGAATTTATCTCAGTTTTTAACAGAGCAGCTATAATGAGCACAATTATAATAATTGGTAAGAAGCGTCTGCGGCATTCCATAGTACACAAAAGACAGCATGGCAAAATGGAATAGCTTGTTTTCTAGAGATACCACATGCGTTTCACAAAGGAAATCTTATGTTAACTATAATGCGTAAGGAGATGACACAGAAGTCATTTGATGCCACATCAGACACCACAGAAATAAGAAAACCATTTCCTAATGTGATTCTATTCTTGTCTTTGTTAAGGGCCACTGGATAAACAATAGTCAGTGATGTCACTAAAGCACATAAACTTAACCAGTCCTTATGAACACGAGTTTGCCAAGAGAACTGAATCTAAATATTATAAAGCATCTATTGTATGTATTGGGTCAACACTACTATTCATGTAGAATGGCATAGCTCTACATCAGCATTGGAGAATTGAGAAAATATTTCTGAAATCATTTTCTATAGGGCTTAGCTGCCTAGTAAAACTCAGTTTAGTAAGCAGAATAGACACTGCTTAACGTGAAAGTACACACTGTGGGAGAAATAACCGTATTTTTTTTATTATAAGTAAGGTGGTTTAGCAATATTACGAGTTGTTTTCTAAACAATTTAAAACCTCACTAGTAGAACCAGAACCTAGAAGAGTAATATGCAGTGTTTGCCATTAAAACTTTACATATCAAAACCAACTTTATGCCCTAAGATTAATGATGACAGTGGAATTTAACTGTAGTTCTACAGAACCACACAACAAAACTTAATCTACAACATGAATTTTTTGGACTGCGTCCACAATCATTAGTTGTCAAACTGCCAAATGCATTTCACTATGTCCAGATTTGATTCAGTGCAAGGAAAACACAGCAGTATGACAAGCAGAATTGAAAAACAGATTCTGATCTAGTCTGTGACTGGAACTTTGTAAAAAGTTATACATTTATAATGGGTTTCTAGGTGGAGACTGATAGTACCTGATTATGATTTTTACGTTAAGACTCTGCTAGTTTACTATCCCAATATCCACTCCCCTTCAATTCTGACCTACAGAGCCTTTTTTTTTTTTTTTTGAGACAGGATCTCACTGGGTCACTAAACTGACCAGGCTGGGCTTGAACATGTGATTCTTCTGGCTCAGCCTCTTAAGAGTATTGGGATTAGAGGAGTGCACCATCATATCCTCCAGAATCTGTATTTTTAACCAAACACATTGATAAAATAAATGACTACATTTGCTAACCTCTCTTGTGGCTAGATATAGTCAAAGCAGAAGGAGAGATGCTATCAGCAAGTAGGAAAGATTTTATTTAGAGTAAATATAGAAAGAGGCTCTTTCTATATTCTTTTGTTCATTCTTTTCTTTGTCATAGAATGTGATCAATGGAAATTCAAAACTCATCTTCATCCCAGTATCTACTCCCCTTTAATTCTGACTTATACAGAGTGTATTTGTTGTTTATTTTTGGAGACAGGCTCCCACTCAGTTACTAAATTGACCAGGCTGAGCTTGAACATGTGATCCCCCTGGCTCAGCCTTTCAGAGTGTTAGGATTAGTGGAACTTTGAAGCAACCTTCAGTGGGGAGATAGTATGTTAGATGAGAGAGTAGAAAAACAAAAATATCATCTTCTCACCACATTGTAGAACTGTCAAATTCTGGAGAGAGCAAGACACTTCTACTATTCTTAACCCTGCTGTAAGTGGCAGAGCTTAGCCCTAATTAATACAATCCACATGCAGTTTCTTATTCAGTAAAGGTCAAGTGAATTAGTAGATTAACAAAGATTAAATATTTGAACTGGTTTGCAACTTCTGAAGCTGGAATAATGTATTTAAGACAAATAAAAAATAAAACTTTATCCAAGTGGAAATAAACATGCAGAAATAAAGTATTTTACTTTTCTTAGCTCTATATAACTTTACAAATATTTTAAAGAGAAATTCATATCAACAACAAAGAAAGTCAGTACAATGTGTGGTACAGTGAAAATTAGTGAGATTGTTATGGTACGTAACTACCACAGAACATATATTTATCAAAGGTAATGAACTAGACCTGAAAAGTATGATTTGATGTCTAACATAGAGACTTTCTGTGTGTCTTTTTTACTTGTGTCTTGATTCTTGATAGTTCTGTGTGATTCATTCATTCTGTGTCTATTTATATTTTGTAATACCCTTCTGGGCCAAAGGGAGACTTTGGTCTTTTAGCTTTCATGTAGAGTAGACAGACATCTTAGAAAAATCCCAGGACAATAGAAAATAATTAGCATGCTTTTGATGTCCCGTGAACCCCTTCAAGTCTGATTTTTGCTCTGTACTCTTAAAAAGGCACTAAAATATTTTAAATAGATCTAGCAAAAGGATTGATCACATTTAAGTCTATTCCTTAGATTGCTTTTGATCATTCAGGAAGAAATTTTGTTTCGATATTGCTCTGTAACAAATTAAAAATTTGTGATTATGTGATTATTTGGTTAAAAGTATTTTGTTTTGTAAAATATTCATGTTAAATATCTTGCTAGGATTTTGGAACTATCCAACCTCTTGTCTACTCCAGTGTTAGGCAGACCTTTGGGAAAACTCTTAAGACCCATCTCTTCTATGTAATCTGAGTATTATTCTTTTAATACCTTGAAATCCTTGTTTTGTCTTCATATGCAAATATCTATGGTTATATTTATGTAAATTATTGGCACACATAATTCATTCTAATTACCTAGTGCAGTGCAGGGGTACTGAATTTAATTAGAGTGATTTATCCACAGTCTCCTTGGTCAGCTAGAGCATGCTCTATTTATGTGAGACACAAGTGAGAATAGAGCTTAAATATTTAGAAAGATTATTTTTCTGGAAAACATTTTTTTCTATCACTAACTTCTTTGTTACAAACATCATTGAAATAATGAAGAAGATACATTACCCCTGTGACATCCATAACCTTAATGGCTGCAAGTTGGCCTGTTTTGACATGACGACCCTATACAGAAAAAGAAAAAAACAATTAAAAAAGATTTAGTTTTGATGAACATTCAGTTTCAAGCATAAAAAACAACTGATCCATGTTATAGATCATAGCTCAGTGTTATAGTATGTTAATGAGGAGATACATTCAAATACACAGAGAGAAGCCCTAAATGTTTTGAAGATCTATTTCTAGACAGTGTTTATTTTGTAAGATATTCCTCATCACTTTGTCTTTGGCGTTTATCTTCTCAGTGGATGTCTGGTTAAATACAAATTGTAATACTGAGAAATCTATTTCTGCTATTTTCTAAGGTGTCAATAAAAGTGCTTGCATGAAAAGTGGAGTCATGTGGAAAAGAAACCAGGTCCAGATAGAGCAGACCCGAGTGTCTCTGTCAGAAAACACATAGTGTGTGAAGAAACTTTAGTTTCCTGATTTTTCAAATATTTGGAAAACATTTCAAGATCAACTGACTATAATTCATTTCATCTTATTTATTTATCTTTAATCTTAAAAGAACTTGAACTAAACAGATAGCAGGACAATTCAAATAGATGAAAAATCCAAATAGTGGTCATGAAATCAGTGCTGAGCTTCAGCAACTGCTTCTCCCAGGTGGACATCTTTGGTCTTTGGAACCACAAAAAAGCAAAAACCACACAGAAGAATAAGAAGCAGACAGGTCACAGTGAGCCGTAGTTCCAGAAGAGTTTCCTCTTTGCTTATTCCTTGAGAAAACAATGTATACATCAGACTCGCAGACAACAGCAAATATAAGATCCATTGCTTCTAAATGCATCTTATATTTAGCACCACAAAACTATTTTACCTATCATAGATTAAGTATCCCTTATCTGGAATGCTGGGGACTAGTAATTTTCAGATTTTGAATTTTTTCATACTCTGGAATATTTGCATACACATAATGAGAAATCTTGAAGTCTAAACACCACTTGTTTTCTACACACCTTATTCATATATCTTTTATACAACATTTTTAGTGTGTTTTGGCTGCGATCCGCATGAAGTTACGTGTGAAATCTTCTCCTAATGGCATATGTTAGAGCTGGAAAAAAATGCTTTGAAGGGTCGGGGATATAGCTCAGTGGCATAAGCGCCTGCCTGCCAAGGGCAAAGTCCTGAGTTTGATTCCCGGTACCCAAAAAAAAAAAAATGCTTTGGAGCATTTTGGATTTTAAATTTTATACTAGGAATTATCAATCTTTAGTGCCATCAGGCAATATAATAGAGTTTCCAGATCAGCTGGATTTAAATCACAACTATAAAACCTTACACAAGCCTCTGAGCTTTTCAAGCCTCAGTTTCCTCATCTGAAAAATAGAGATAATAATACCTAGCTTATAGAACTGCAGTGAGGATGAAGTGAGAGGTGCTGGGGTGTGTCATACATTAGCTGCAAGTAGATGATGGCTATAATTGTTGATAGTCTTACCTTGCAATTTATTTTAAACCCTGTCTTCCCTGTAAGTTATGTTTTATGAAGGCAAGGACCATGCCTCACTGTTGTACTTTCAAGGCCTGGCACAGTGAGAGATGGTGGTGTGGCATTTATAGGAGGTAAGAGAGGCTGTTGCCAACACTTGTGGTTGGCAAAAAGGTGATTGGTTCAATGCAGCTTCCATAGTGAAGTTGGAAAAACACACAAACTTGGTTGGGCCATTTTTTAAACTGCAGTAAAAAACACTGTGGATCTCATTTTGTAATTGACAGCTACTGTGTCTTCATGTCCTTAAATCTTTGCCCTTTCTCTTCTATTTCTCTACCACACTACTTTTCCCCTCTCTGATGGCTCCCGACGTTTTCCCCACTCTGCCTTTTCTCTTCTTACATATCCCAGTTTTTACAGTCTTTTTAGTCTGGTTATAGTAGTGCTCTTTTCCCCTTTCAACCCTCACCGTGGTCCCTTTCTTTCCCTCTCATTTGAAAAAGAGCCAGAAGGAGGAGATATTACATCAGTAATGCAACATAGTGACAGGTATAGCCTCTCACACCTATGTCAAATTTTGAAAACATTGAGGTAAGGGGTTGCTACACATTATGCCAGTGCAGAAAATTGTACAGGCTCTGCCTATGACTGGCAGCTTCATCTGTGCTTATTCTTCCATCTGAGAAAGGTGGGGAAGGCTGTTCAGCAGTCGGGGGAGGGGAGAGTAGGTACTGTTAGCAACTCTTTCCATTCCAAGGAGCATTAGCAAATGTAGTTTTCAAAATGCCTGATGGAGAGAGAAATGCACAGGGACCAGGAATACCAACTTTTTCCTGCAAAAAAAATGTCAAACTCATTCAAGGAAGTAGCAACAGTGTCTTTAGTTGAGAAGCACCTAATGACCTCCAGGGTCTCTAACATCCCAGTAATTATCTATAATGCTGTAATGATGACCTTTGCAAAGGAATCAATGGCTCACTTTAAAGTAACAGCAATAAACCACACCTTAAACAATGACTGTTTCTCAACTAAAGCACCAAGAAAGATAGCAGGGGAACTGTAGACAAATAAGGGTCTGTTTGACATCATACAGCTGATCTACCTTGAGATTCTCTGAATGGAACCATAGGGCTGGATAGAAGCAAGCCCTACATGCAGCTTATGGACTGTCTAAGGGCTGACCTCCTTTCTGCCAGGCCACCTGGAGGCGCCTACCTGCCGTCACTCCGTGGTCCTCAAGACCCAACAGATAGCAGTTCTCTAAAAGTACTGCCCTTTTCAGTTTCAGCCCTCAATGATGGTTTGTTTTCTTGGTTTGGGATGCCCTTTGGCTTCCTGACTCCCCACTAAATTTATTCTCTCTTTCTAGATTCCACTTAACTATCACTTCTCTGATATCTCCATGTCAACTGCTGCTCACTTTTGTGCAACCAAGGAACATGTCCTTGTTTCTATTACTGCATTGAGCTCAAAGCACCACGGGTCCCCTTCCCTCCCTCTTTTTCCTTCCTCTCTCCTTTCTTTTCCCTCTGGCCTCAAGTGCGGTAGAACCTGTTCCCCAATCAAGCCTTACTGGGACTCACCTGGTCCACGCAGTAGCGGAGAGTCTAATCATTAAGCGGACAGTCTAATCACGTGGCCTCCTACTCACCTCTGCCAATACACACTTCGGGAAACTTTGCATTAAATTTTTAACTCTTTAGAAGGCAAAGACACTTCTCTGAGTGAACAATTTGCTGCAGGGTCCCCCAGCACTTGTCCTTTCCACCTTTAGGGCTGAGTAGGCCTGACCTTCAGTGTGGGAGGAGAAGAGCATCCATCTTACGCTTCAAACACAAGCACACGCAGTTCTGGGTTTGAAATCAATAAAGTATTGTACTGTATGTTTGGACAAATCTGCTAAAGCGAAATCCATTAACCTGTATAACCAATTTTTTAAAAAAGAGTGAAATAAAAAATGTGAAAAAAAATCTGTTTTTTTTTTTTTTTTTTACATAGGGTTCATAATTTTTTTTTTTTTTAAATTTACTAACCGCTATGACTGTGGAAAAGAAAATGAGCTCTTTTTGCTTCTTTTTAAATTTCACTTCCCAGCTGAAATAATGGCTCTGACAGATGAGTGAATAAAGAGCCATTTGGGTTTAAATGAGATCCTGCAGGTGGAACCATGAGCAGCCTCAGCTGTTTCCTGTAGAAGTTTCCCCACACTCTGGATCAGAAAAGCTGCTGAGCTGCCAGGGGCTGATCACAACGGAGGACACGGACACTCTTCCCAGCATGGGCTGCCTTTGAACGTCATCAGAGACTGGCAAGCCAATCTAGGATCTGGATGAAGGCAGAGCTGAAGGGAATGGCAAGAAGTAGGTTGACCACAAGACCACGAAAAACCCGAAGCACTTTTGCGGGCAAGATAGTTTTTAAAGAGGCAACTTTATACAAACTCAAGTAAATTGAGTGGAACAGCCCTGTGGTACCTACCAAGCCTCCCCTTTTAGAGCTGAGCTCATATTTTAGGGCTGAGACCCACATCCTGTGTTCCCCTCTGAATTACTTCTGCCACCTAGCTCCTGAACTACAAATCTTCACCGCTAAAATTTTAAAATGCTTTTTAAACAAATGTTTTCATGTTTTACACTTAAGTCATATACTAAACTGCTCTTCTCTACTTCACTCATAATTTTTAAAAACTTTTTTAGAAATATGGGTACAGGGTAATGTTATTATCACAGGAGCATATTGTTGTAGGCTGCTGAATTAGATAAAAATATTATAGGCAGTGAGAAAAGGCTAGGCCCTCAAAGGAGCCGGTATGGAAGACAGGATACCTTGTAACTGGGAAAAACAGGCACTTCTGCAGTGGGCCAGACCTCTAGACAAAAGATTAAACAAATGCACCCACACACCTCTCTGGGGATGGACCTCAGGGATTGATATTCTAAACAGGTATCAATCACTTTGAAAAAGCCAGGAGGAGACACTATCCCAACCCCCTACAGGAAAAGCCCCTGTTCTGTATTCATGTCCGCTTGCTACTCAGCTCATTTCCCCATCTGATCCCGATTGAATCAATTTCACCTCAACAGTTATGCTTGTAATCTTATTGGCTGACCATAGTTTTGTCCCACCTCAGGCCCGCCTTGCCAGTTTCCATGTTTCCCACCTTGGACACCCCTCCCCTCATGGTTTTGCCCTACAAATTCCCTAGGGAAGGCAGGTTCCTTGTCAAGCCACTTGGGTCCCGTCTGTCTCTCTCTCAGACAGAGAAGCTTTCTTTTCCCATAGAAACATATTTTGCCCTTAACCTCTGTGATCCCTAAAATTCATTCTTTGATTTTAGCAAACACGAACTCGTCCCAGATATCTGGCAGGTTGAGCGTTTCTTTCCCCTGTGTCAATATTGAAGTGCAATGATCACATTAGTCCCAATATTTCCACTTATAAGAGAAATTTAAAATAAAAATATTGACATTTTCTAAATTTAAATCTAAGATGTATATTCAACCCAAGGATTAAAACTTAAATGATGAAAAAAAGTAGAATTTCTAAAGAGGGACAAAAGAGATTTTTAAAATCTCTACAAAAAATAGGAAAAGCGATTTGTGGGACTACAGTTGCTGAGTCATTTCTTAATAAGAGAATGACCTAAGATTTTCCTCCTGCCGAAATAACCAACACTAGCAAAAGTTAGCGCACAGACTACAGAAGAAGCACACTGACCCAAGGCCTGGTGTCAGATAAGGTCCAAAGCACAAAGTGTCTGTCCAGGAGAAAGACAGAAAGGCATCAAGAGGGGGAAAGCAGAGCAATTGGCACTAGCGTGGTGGGGCGCGGGTCAGGCATAGGCACAGCCACAGCCCACTGCGGTTTCTTCTTCCACTTCACTTTGAGGTAAAAAACAATGTCAATTCGTTCCATGTAAACTATGCAGCATCAAGGTAAAATCCCACTCACTCAAGCAGTTCAGTATGTTAGCCCTTTCTTTTCCTCCTCTCTAAAATGAATGGAAGAGAAAAACAATGGTTTAGACTAAAATAGACACATAAACCTCACCTCCGTTACCGCTGTTATTTTCTAAGGAACAGCAAGACAGCTTTCGAGCGGCTAGCCTAAGGCTGGCCTGGAAGAGAAAGTGCTTTCATTTCTAGGTCACCAAAATACATTTGTTTCCAGCAGAGTGCACAAGAGAACAGGGCGGCTGAAAATGCAGACAGTGCTCCCACCATCTCCGCCATCCTGTACAGGACTCACACAGCACCGGCTCCTTCTCCTTGGAATTTGCCTTGGAGTCCTGTCGCCTGTCCTGAGGCAGTCTTCTTCAATTTCCGAGTTGCAAATGAGGGAGCCACCATTGTGGCCCCATGGCGTTCTGTACTAACTCCGCTGGTCACAGCCACCACTAATACTGTGATATTTTTCAAAATGCAAGCATTGAAGAAAAAAAAATGGAAGTAGCAGTTTTGCAAATGGAAAGGGAACCAAGAGCTGGAAGGAGCAGGGAGGTATGGGGGGGATAGAGGACAAAAAAATTAAGGTGTATTATGTACGTGTACCAACTCCCCACAATAAATGTAATCATTATGTACTGCAAACATGTACTAATAAAATAAATAGAATTAAAACTTTAATCATAAGTGAGATAAAAATATATTCACTTTTGAAGTAAAAATGTACATTATCAGAACCATGAAATAAATCAAATTGAGAGGCTGGGGAGTAGTTCAGCAGAAAAGAACTTGCCTAGCAAGCAGAAAGTCCTGGGTTCCACCCCCAGTACCACGAAAAAAATCAGAGTATAGAATGTGTAGTAAGGGCAGCTGCTAGCTCACTGATCAGCTGTTCTGGTTACATCCATCTATCTATGTCTGTCTATCAATCGTTGGTGCTGTGGTGCAGTACACAGATTCTCTGTTACAGACAGAAGCGCGTGCGAGCTGCATCCACTCCCAGGGATGGGGAGCCTCCTCACCAAGGTCACGCTCCCCAGTGGAGACAGTTGAGATGGCAACATAGATGAGGGTGGAAGAGGTGAAGAATGTAAGTAGAGAGAGCCTAGAGATACTTAGAAGGCCAAACCATAGGACGTGGGATAAAGCGGACGCACATTTCCCCCGTGCCTCTCACAGTGCATGCTGCAGAAGGGGCTCAGCAAAATATTTGCTAAATAACAGATTGAATGAAGGAGTGAGAGTCTCAGGATTGCATCTGGGTTCTCGGTGCTATCCACATGTCCACAGCAGTTTCCCTCAACGGACACAAAGTGTATGGGACAAGACAGGGTGAGTTTGTGACCAGGAATCACAACATTTTGCTCGTAGATAAGAAAATGAAAGGCGAATTTAAATGCAAGAAGTTTCTTTAAAAATTCCACAGAGAAGCCAATTTACAGAAACTAGCATTAGTGTTCTCTTTCCCTCTGAGCCGTAATGAGAGCAAAGGTGAACTCTGATTTTCCAGTCCCAGTTAAGATTAAAGCTTAGTTAAGATGCCTATCCGGACATACTTAGGAATGTTACTGTCCTTTGATAAGACATGTCTTGAGGCAGAGAGTTAGACAAGATAACCTTATGAAAGGAGTCCAGAGATCTTTAAGATTAAGGAACCTGAATGTTCACGGGATGTATCTGGCACGCTGTCTACTCCTAGAGCTTCCCAGGGCAAAAGGATCTTCTGTGTTCCCCGGCAGTTTAGAAACCCTGCAGATCTGTGGTCCCGCCACCCTGGCTCCCAGATTGCAGCAAAGGAGAAGGAAGGTCCTGGCACAGAACAGTCTCTAGGCAGCCACGCTCCATCTTCGCACCACTCCCCGTGGCTTGTGCTGCCTGCTGCCTGAGGGGCAGAGAGGAATCACTGTCAACACTGGTCGGGGTAGACCAGCCCAGAACTGAGGCGGCTCGCAAACATGAAGTGGGGAACAAGAGAGAGACAGTTTCATTCCTCTTTGTTAGAAACTAGGACTCCTCGGTCTTTGTGGCTGCCAGCTTGGCTCAGTTTATAAATCAAAATGGATGCTTACAGAAAAGCAAATCAAACACTCACAAGTTTTAGCAGACAGTGGTTAATGTATGCAGACTCCGTGGCAGGGAGCCTAGTGCCTGTACCCAGGAAAGGCACGCACAGCTGAAGTGACAGCAGTGATGAGGCAGATAAGCTGAGGGGTGATGAGAGCTCAGAAAGCAGCAGAACCAGTCTGGGCCATGGCCTTAAGCCAAGAACACATTCCCAGCAACCTCTCAACCACGAAATCAGAGCTCTTACCAGCTTTTGTCCAACTTATGCCATAGAATTACTACAATCGTCTGTGGCTCTCACACATTCATTTCTGGGAGAACTAAACTGCCCTGTATGCAGCGCTTCAGAGGATGGGGCTAGAATATGCTCATGCAGCCGACTCTTCAGCCTCCCAGGCATCCTCTGCCTCCCAACTCGGCACAGGAGTCTTTTGTGTTCCCCCAAGGCAGGGGTGACATCCAGGGATAGAGATGGCATTTAAAAGTGCTGGGACCTGGACCTCAGTCCAAGATGAAGCTTATAGCTAACTTTAGTAAAAAGAGAACACTAAGGAGCCTAGAGAGAAGATCCTGGAAGAAGTATTGTCAAATTATGTGGATATAGTAATGGTAGACAGAGGTCAGAAACACCCTTAAGAGTCGAAGACGGGTTGCTCTTGATGCAAACTGTAGAAAGTGAAACATGGAAGGACAGCAACCCTTCACTACCAGCTTGCAGCAGCCCATAGGAACAGTATGGAAACGAATTTCTTTCTTCTCTGAGAACCTGAAGTCTCTAAAGATGTCAGGTCCTCAGGTGCAAACACCCAGGCACATGACTTCCACACAATCTCAGGGAAAGCTGCGGGAAGGCCAGGAGTCAGTCTGAGGCCCATTGAATTCTCTGACCTTGCCTAAAACAGCTTTTTGCAAAAGGTAGGTGCTAAATCACACTGGGAAACATGAAGTTCCTAGGTCTGCTGAACCTTTTCAATTGCTACCAGTGACAGTGCAAAGACTCCAGTGGTGATCCATTGGGGGCTTAGGCTCCAAGAAACTTGATAAAACTTGGGGCGAGCCTACTAAGGAGGATCATAATAAGACTTTCTTTTATTTATTTATTTTTAAGGAAAATGGGACAAGAAAGTGGATTGTGCATCACAACTGGAAGAAAAAGCCAAATGATCAGTGTGTTGTTGTTGTTTTTTTTCCAAGCTGGTACTGGAGACTGAACCAGGACCTTTGAACTGAACTACATCCCCTTTTTTGTTTGGAGACAAGCTCTTGCTAAACTGCTAAATAGCCCAGTCTGGACTGAAACTTGCAGTCCTCCTGCCTCAGCCTCCCAAAGAGCTGGGATTACAGGCATATGTGACCACACCCCTGCATAACTAATATGTTTTGCTTCACAGGGTTTAATGTCTGTTTTCCTTTCCAAGTGTTAACTAACAAACTGAAGTAGGCCCTAGAGGCTTCAGCAAGTCATTATTGGTCCGCATTTGATAACCTCATTAGTTCCCTAAGGAAAAGGTCAGGAAGAAAAAGACACTGGAAGAGCAGAGCAAAGCGAGACATTGCCCTACAGAAGTCTTCCCCACCACCTCCCTCTTCCTGACACAAGCTGCCAGCAGGCACCACGATCCGACTCCCTAGAGCAGAGCACTCATTTTTAAGATGTCTGATCCACAGCTGACCCACGGACTACCTTACCAGACAACTATGCCTTTGCCTCAGGACCTCTGGCAGACCCTGTGTTCACTCCATTCCACCTCCCAGCTGTAGATTAAGAAGATGAATTATGTCTTCTCCTGGCCTTACACAGGCTAGCCCGGTACTGCAGACAGTGGGCCCCATATTCTGAGATTTACAGCCTTGTGATTGGGTGTGGTGGGGTTGGCACTGGACCATTAGCAAGTTAGCAAATAAGACAGAGAAGCTAAACGATGATAATAATAGTAAGACTGCTGCCTCTAACTGCGTCTACAGTACGGCTTCGAAAAGAAGCAGGCCACCCACAGCACCTCTCAGTCACTCAGTAGAAGGCGCAGCAGCAACAGTCGCAGGGCTTCATGTTTGGTGTTATTAGGGAAAAAAAAGGCCAAAGTGTTCCCAGCTATCATTGGGGCAGCAACTGGAGCCCATTCGGCTCTTCATCAGGACCGTGATGAATAAACCTACTCCTACAGTGTCTTCAAACCTCCAGAAGTTTTAATTAAAACAAAAGAAACGTCAGCCAGAAAAGCACTGGAATATAATTAGGTCCCATCCCATCTCAAGTGTGGAGGTGGGGGGCTGGTAATGAAAGGGAAGCTTTCATGTTCTTTCTGAATCCCGGCTCTGTTGCTGACACAAAAATCAATTTCAATAGGCTTTCGTTGAATCTGAGCAGGAATGCAGGCAACAGATGAAACTCAGTGAGCATCTCACTGGCGTCATAAATGATTCCCATGGGGGGAAAATGACTACAATGAACACTCCCAACCAAATGTCTCATCTGTAAGCATGTGTGTGCATTTTATATCTACATGTATCTATATCTCCTCCCAGCTGTGTGTGTGTGGTTTTCAAACAGACAATTGTGACCTAAGGGGGCATGTCTGGAGACATTTGCTTGTTATGATTGCTGCTACGGGGATACAATGAAAAGAGGCCAGGGATGTTATTAAACCTTCCATACTGTACAAAATCCCCCCTTCCTCCAACAAGAATTATTAAATCCGAAATATCAATGGATCCAAGTCAAGCAACATTGTTTTAAAAGACTCTGACCTTTATTAAGTGTCCAGCCGAATCCATGCAATTTCACTAACACGGCAAAGAAGAAAAGATAAGGTCGTGCCCTCAGGCCTCTCATGGATAGAAGGAAAGCCAATACACATGACAAGGCATTGTTCTTTCTTAGTAGCAATTTACAAATGATTTTTACTTTTTAATTTTTAGATGAAGGGGATACTTCTCAAATCCCAAACACCTACGGTCTTTAAGTACAAGTAATATTAATACCTGATGCAATCGTTTGGGACCATTTTCTGTCTAGATTTTGTATGTGTAATAGGCAAATTCCAAGAACTTCTTTGTCTCTCAATAGAAGCAGCATATTCTAATTTTACAGAAACAGAAAAGTATTGGGAATGAATAGAATTTGGTTCATGATAATTGGGAACAGAGTTATAATTTCTGCCAATTATATTAATTTTGGAAAGAAATTTTTAAAAAGATTTTTGTCCTATTTTTAGTTTTAAACAATCTTTAGATCTTCTTAATACATCTGTATTGTGTGTTTGTGTGTGTGTTCTTCTCAAATGTTTATGCTTTTTAAGTATTGGCAGCTTGATAGACTATAGCAGCGAGTATGCTATATTCTTTGGGTAGAAGGGCAGAGTCCAAAGAAGACATTAGGAAGCCAAAAGTTGTTTTATAAATACAAGATGGCTCTTACCAGTTCATTGTCTTTCAGAGTGATGGCCACCGTAGGTATCAGTGATTTGTCAGCAAACATGCTCATCCCCAGGAAGCTACTTGGGAGCAAGAGCTCAGTGTCTTGTCAAACCCTGTGTCCTTTCCTGCAGGACGACAATGCTGAGGATACCTCTGTAAAATCTTGGGTGAAGGAAGGCAATTGGAATATGACACCCTGAGAAAGAGTGAGGGCTTATTCAAATAAATGAGATAGTCCCTCAACTCTGGGCAAGCCTAAAATGGAGGTAGCTTGTGAGTTAATAAACGTGTTGATTTACAGCTAAATTTAGCTGCAATCTGACAGTAACCCGCCAGGTAACTTTCTCTCTAGGAGGGTGAGATTTCCCTGACTCCAGTGAAATTCTCCACATTTTTATGCCTCCAGTTTAAGTTGACTAATGAGGGATTGTGAGAAGGGCAAGGAGAGCTTCTTGCTGACTCTTGACAATCTTCCCTTCTCAAGCAGGAATTTATGGAGGAGAAGACAGTCAGGGATCTGTAGCTAGAGCTTTGCTGGAGAGAAGAGTGCAGGTGAAGGGTGAAGGATCTAGGGGGGTGGGGGCAGGGGTGTAAGTGATGTCCTTCAATGACTTAGTGGAGCTAGAGTGACTTGGCTCTGCAATTTCCTTATCTGTAAACCACATATAAAGTAATTAGCTCACTAGATTGCAGTAAGGGTCAAATTAATATATGCAGAAACACTTGGTGCCCAGCTCAATGACGGACATACTGCAGTGTGTCTAGTGTCGTATGGTGTCCATTTCTGATCTCTTCTCCTGTTATCCCCATCCTTTACTACCCAGCACCCTGCAGACCAGTGCTCTTCTACCCCTCCTCCAATGTGCCACTGGGCCTTTCCCGCTTTGCTTGTGCTATACATGCTTGCTTGCCTCCTGCAGGTCTTGGTTTACAGGTCACCTTCCCCAATTGTCACCTTCTCCAAGAGTCCTTTCCTAGGCACTGTATCTAAAATTTCAGCTCTACCCTCACTCTGACCACCCTTTCCCCTGCTTTAGGATCATCTAACAATGTGCACATCTCCTGCTCTAGAATGAAGGGCCCTAGAGAACAGGAGTTTCTCTGTCTTGTCCACTGCTCCATCTTCAGCAGTAGACCAGCGCTTGTAGGGTGAGATGAATTCTCCGCCTCTTCTTGGAAACACTTTTCCATGTTCCTCTGTTCTTTTTTTTTTTTTAATCACAGCATCTCTTGCTTTAACATATAACATTTCTGACAGGACAGGTACTGTCCTAGAGAAGGGGACTGAAGCTCAAAGGAGCATATTTTCTTTTCATATTGACCTCCTATAAAATAAAGGAAAAAGGTATTGACACCCTCTTTTTAGTCTTTTTAAACTCTCTCTAAAGCTTAAGGTTAAAGTGCTTGAAAGTCAGAATATATTTTCTATCCAGAAAAATCTACTTATGTAAATATATAATTTAAATATTATATTTAAGTTTTATTTAAATATTAGCATCTATTGAAAAGTTAGATAGTATAGAGAATTGAAAAGTCAGAGGGTGCAGAAGAGGCAACCCATACCTCCAAATTATATTCCTGCTAGCAGCAGCCAACAGATCAACTTTACAGGTAGCAATTAAGGATCAGGCTGTGCTTTTGGAACCAGAGAGAACATCTGCTAACTCTGCCTTAACAGGAACGTGGAAGGAGGGAGCTAGCAGCTTTACCCAAACCTTTCAGACTTCAATCACCTAAGGGCACCTGCACAAAAGCATGACGCATTGCCTTCCTTTCCTGCTTTTCTACATTTCCAGCTGTGGAATGGGGAAGGCATATCGTCAAAGACTGAAAAGCAGAATCTTCTCTAGAGGCATCTTTTCTGACAGTATCAAGCCTAATTTCAACCTATTATCAGGACCTGAATTCAATCACCTTGGGAATTAGGTCCTTGGGTTACTATCCAAGACATCACGTCTGCATTTCTTTAGCATTTAACTCAGCAATCTTACATTAGCAATATTAATAGTTTATTTAATGATTTTTTTATATCTTCAGGGGGGACATTACGAAAAAAAAATAGGGTTCATTTAAGGGATATAAATGAACAAATCTGCAGTTATTCAAATACACTTTATGATACCCCTAAAACTCTTAACTGAAAAAAAGCTTATCTTGGATGTAAGAAACCAGTACGTGGCAGGAATTTAATACTAATATTAATGCATGAACCACAGATGGACATTCAATAGTTCATAGATCTGGATACTGAGAGATACATAACAATTGTATATATGATGCTTTTAAAGATTGGATTATACTTTTTAGCACATTTAGTTTTACATTTTTAAAAATACTTTTTGAGGAGAAAATATTTCTGAAAAGAATTCAGAAGGCATGAAGAATCTTTGGAAAATAAATACAAAAGAGCTGAAGGAACAAGTGTGTGCATGTGTGTGTGTGTCTGTATCCTATTTAAAATTTAATCAATTTTTCATTTAGGAACAAAGATCTCTTTAACATTTCATGGATTTGATAAAGAAGGGCATTTGTTGTGTCCTTTTCCTTTACAAGACTAAAATGCAAACAGAAGTGACCAGACAGAGTGAATTGTTATGGGCCACCTTAGTGAGTCAAAATTTCATTTTTGTTGTTCAAGGTAAATTGCAATGCAGTCATGTCACCTTGACAATTCCTGTGCAGGAGACCACAACTTATCAAAATGCAATCACTACACTGTTCTACTATTAATTAAAATGTCAGTGAATAAAAAAAATCCTGAAAAGGCATTTTTTCAATAAATTGAAGTTGATTTCAGTGCACATTGGAATATGGCAAGGTTTCACAAGACAGGAATTATGAAGAAAATCTACTAATTTCATCTAAAATGGGCATAGTATTTATCTTAAAAAATTCCTCCCTCCAATAGTCAGAAGCTACATTTTTATACAGCTCCAAGAATCCCTTTTCCATACTTTTCTTCATACATGCATCTTGGAGCTAAATGTGTCAGCAACCCCATAAATTAAAGGTTAAGTTCAGACTATTTTTGAGCATCTATTGCACCTACAGCACTATATCCACCTCTGAGGAATTTGAACTACACGTCTAAGATTACTAAAATTCTTTACCGTTCTTACCTAATTAATTTCATTTTAATGGAGCTTACTCCTAAAGGAAGGCTAACAATAACATACACTTTTACTTTCTCCTGTGCCTGTCTTCAGAGACCTCCTCAAAGTCACTCATGACCAATATCAAATTATGACATCTTATTCTGGGAAAAAGAAAATTCCTATATATGTGTTCTTCAGGAAATACATTACTCTAAAAAAAACTGCAAGAAAGAAATATGGACTTCAATTATCTTATCAAGAGAGAAGATATTTCTCTCTAATTTGAGCCCTTTACAAACAACATAATTGCAGAAAACCACTGAAGTGGATTGAGATTGGAGAGGGGCTGTCTTCTTAGGCCATGATGAGATTTAATTTTGTGCTATGCTATTCTCAGCACCGATACTCTTCAATTCAAATACAGCATTCAAATATTTCTCAAAAGTGTCCTCTCTCCTGGGGGTGAAGTTTCTCAAATAATTTAGTAAATACTAGCAGAATAAAGGGGTTTCCTGCATTCCAATTTTATTAGGAACCATAAAATCACTCATTAGTCTGATCCCATACTATTTCTCCCACGGTTTTAGGTGAAGATGCCATTGAGAAAACCAACATGTTTTTAACTTAGTATTTAATTCAACTTAGAATTGAATTAGTTTCAATTTAAAGTTGATTTTTAAGTTCCTAAGGTCATATGGAAGTGAATTTGCTTATTGTATTTTCTTGACATAACCGTGTTTAAAATACTTCATTTTAGAAAAATCCATTTGATAGTGAGAAGTTGAAGACATAAGTCCTGAAATTACTATGAGATTATAAAAATTGAACAAGGAAGCTATGTGGAAAGATTTGCATAAACTTTGTGACAAGTAAAATGTTTTACATTTAACTATACTGGTAGTTATTTGTCAACAGTATCTTTTTGGATCGCCAATGCATTCAGATGTTCTTAGGAAATTCAGTACTGGAAGCAAATGATTAGGAAAGGGAAATTGGAATTGTGACAGTTAAGCTTAACTGTGAACTCGATTAGTTTAGAAGCTGCCTATGGGATTAGCAAGGCACACTTCTGAATGTGTTTGAGTGGCCTTGAGTAGAATATCTAGTCCCTCAACCCTTCCTATCTGGCACGGTGCCCAGGCTGTACCTCTCAATGCCCATGAACTAAACAGCCTTGCTCCACTATGTCCTTGGGCTATGATGCTTCTGCTCTGGAGTCAGTATATCATGGACTGAATGCCATGAACACCATGATCCAAATTAGACCTCTTCTCCTTTAAGTTGTGAGTATTGGGCATTTTGCCTCAGCAAACGCAAAGCTGACTAATTCAGGAATACAGGGACACTGTGGCTCAGATCCGCTGGACTTCCACTTCATCTGTGCCTGAAGCACCACCTGGATAGAGTTAAGCCCTCTGAAATAGAGACTTCTGACTTTCACTCAACACTGAACTTCATTAAGGATGGAATTAACACATTCTACAATCTAAATCAAAGCTGAAGAATTTTAGAGGACCTTATGAAAGTGATCTAAAATGACTGGGTAAATGGGGATTATTGCTGATATCCTAGTGTAAGGAACAAGCTCAGGAAAAAAATACAATAACAGACACAAAATATATGAATATCACTATGATAGTGGATCGCTTTTTAATATTAAAGAAAGAAAAACAATAGATTTAAGCCATAGGGTAAAAATTTCAATATTCTTTTAAAGTAGATTTGTGACAGTGATTAAAGGGTCTGAGTTGCTAAGGAAGCTTGGAACAACTTTTTAAGATATTTTACAAAAACAGTTTTTCAATATTTTGGTATAATGAGGTGTTATACTGATCTATAATGAAAGAGGAAAGAATAGATTAGACTTTAACATCCTGTGTAGTGACTTTTATAGCTTATACATTTCCCTCTTATAAATTACCTTTAGATTCTTGAATCCAAGGACTCATTTGTTTATTACTGAATGCTCACTTTAAAGTAAAGATGAATAAAATGCCATTTCTTTCCTTCATACATCTTACAGTCATGGCTTCCTTTTGCTACACACTTTTATTACTGTGAATATGCTAATGTAAGTGAATGAATGTCAAGTCCTATTGGGAAAAAAAAGGAAGCCTATGAGCGGGGAGTAGAAGAGGGGTAAAAGTAACAAAAGTACATGCTGTGTCGGGCAGTGTTGGAAATGTACAGAAAGAAGCGGGGGCAGGAAAAAGTTGGGTTGCACAACTTCAGTTGGAGGGAAAATGAGAGGAGAGACAGAGAATAAATGTGGCAGGAGAGGTTGACAACATCAGGTTCAAACAGTTCTGCCATCATCCTGAGCTGAACTCTTCCTAAAACTTCCCAAGCTAAATGTAACGGGGAATCTTGAGACCAGAGTGGAAACTAAGATGCCTCAGCAACAGAAGTAATACACAGGTATCACTGGACGTGGGGTAGAGAGCACACTCTGCAAAACTGTGCCTTCGTATTCACACCCCGAAACAAGACAGATTCTAATACCTGATGAACAGGGGGCTGGAAGCAATAAACTATAAAAATCATAGCTGGCAAATGAAAATTACTAATGGTGACCAGCTACTATGATAGATACTCTTCGAAGTATTTCACAAGCATTAACTCATCATAGCAAACTCCAAGTGGTTATCATTGGTGTTCTTATTTTACAGATAAGAAATGAAGCACAGGGCTGGGGATTTAGCTCAGTGGCACAGTGCCTGCCTGGCAAGCACAAGGTCGTGGGTTCGACTCCCAGTACTGAAGGAGGAAAAAAAAACAAAAAACAACTAAGCACAAAGATGTTACTTAACTTGTCCCAAATACCTATTATTTAACATGGATAGTGTCATTTCACTGAGGTTTACGTCACTTTCTGCAGTTTATTGTTTCATTTTAGTAAATAATATTTCTCAGGGGTTTTACTTGATTGCAAATATTTTTTGAAGTTTTATAACCTCAGTTTTTCTACTACCAAGTTTCTCCCTCGGGGTTTTCAGTTATAACTTCTCACAGTGGAGTTTTCAGAAACAATTCCCAGGTTGAGAAAGTGATATTATGATGGACAGATGCCCCACAAGTCAACGGCCCTGATGTTGGTGTGCTCAACACAGGACAGGAATAGTATGAAGGTAGAACTTCAAGTCAGTCCCAAATGATTAGGACTAGATCAGGGAAAGACAGGAAAAGACATTCAAGGTGCTGATCATAAAGCAATATATCATGACACATCGGAATCTGTGTGTAGCTCTGATGTCATATATGTATAGTAGGCAGCAGGAAGTAATGCTAGAACAGCAGACAGGGTTCCAATTAAGAACAACTTCTCATGTCATGCTAAGGTGTAGTACATTCAGGGCTTAAATGGGAGTCAGGATAAGACTGGATCCCGAAGGGTTACCCGGTCACCACCTTCCTCCTCACCCTTTCCACACCCTCTATCAAACAGCACCAGAACTGCAGTTCACTTATCCTCCACACATTTGGCGACCATTAGACCAGTCATGATCTCAAACAGAGAGGAAAGAGGCAATAACGCGAGAAGGTAGAAGATATCAGAAAGAGAAGGAAAAGGAAGTTTTTGAACATGGAAGGAAAAGTTTTACACTAAGACAGGGTGAAAGAAGATAAGAATGTGTTTATGTTCATGGGGGAGAGACAGGGATACCTCTGTCCGACCTGGAATACCTGCCTAGTGACTCCACTTTTCTAGAGGAACAGGAAAGTCACCGGACAATGTAATGCAGATAGGGGCACCAAAAGGAGTAGCAGAGAGATGTGAACCTTAAGGGCAACTACTCAAAGGAACAGAAAAAGCATGGCACAGATAATAGATTCCTTAGAAGTACCAAGTTGAGTCATGCAGGCCAAATGCAAAAAACGAAATCAAATATCTAAATTGTTCAAAGGTAAGGAGTCTGCAAGTTGGATGTTTTAGAAGAATAAAGGACAAAGGAGATATTGCATATCAGCTAAAAATGATTAAATTGAGAAATCATGAGGTCCAAAGCTGGAAAGACAAGTTATTAAAGTTTCATAGGGACTGAGAAACTGACAAAAGACCCCAGAGGGCTTATTCAACATCAAAGAACAGGTGTGCAAAGCTCAGGGAGTACAAACCAGAAGAATCAAAGGCTCTGGCCCAAGATTAGGAGTCTGCAAATTTATTAATTTAAAAATAGAACAGACCTGGGTCATAGGGGCAGGGTGTGAGACACACGCGTGTGCTTTCGTTCCAGTTAACAATCTACAACTGCAGCTTCAGTGTTTGCCATCTCACAAATAAGCTAAATGGCAGGTATGTGTTCCACATCCCAGTTAGTTAATAGCAAGACCAAGGATCCAACACAGCCATTTGCTGCCAATTCCTGTTATGTTTTCATATAAAATAATTTCATTTAGTACCTTCCTGTTTGAACCTTGAATACAAAGTAATAAAATGGAAATTTTGCTTTCAGAGTAGGACCAAGCTATAAATGAAGGAAAGCTGTAAATCTGACTTAATATACAAATGAAAGTGACAGTTTTATTTTCAGTATTGTGGTTATTACTTGGAGTGTAGAAGTTTATGAAATTCTTTTAAAATGTATCTTTGCATAGTGGTTTCTTATTATAGAAGCATTAAAAGTAACTAGATACCTAACATGGTAACAAAAATAGTTAAGAACCATTTTATCTCATAAAACATAAATCCAGCCTGAAGTGGCATGTCTGCCATTATTTCTCTATACTACACCTCACTGCGTACCAAGCAAAAGATGGTGCCAAGATGATTTAGGAAGATAAAGCAAAATAAATATATTAGACCACATATTTTCCAGGTACTGTTATGCATGCAAATGTGAATATCAGATTGGCTCAAATGTAAATGAGGCTGTCATTTTCTTTGATTAAGAATCACTCAGGCCCTGTATTACCATTACCAGACAAGAGAGAGCATCGGCTGCTAATCTAAGGGGGTTGAGAGGAAGGAGTGATAGGATGGAAACGGCAAATTAGAGGCTTAAATTGCAATTAGTTACTACTAAGCCTGTCCTGCGCAGCCCATAGGACGTTACAGACCTAAAGACATATTCAGTTGGAATAATGGTGGTAAACATTAGTATAATTCCACTTTGAATAATTTATTACAAAAAGGACAAAGGAAAAAATGGCATGTTTGCTAGTTACCTATGATATTAGCTCTTTCTATCTTTTATTATATATTAAGCAAAGTGCCAGCAGGAATACCTATTTTTCATACATTTTACATGCAATTATTCCATAGCTACTCATTTCACTTACTTGAGGGAGGCTGGGTCATTCCCCATCAGCTGGGGACCATTCAACCCACACAACCCAAGCTACCACTTCTTTTCAACTATTCCTTATTATCCCGCTTTTTCACTGCTCTAGGAACAAACAGTTTGCTTTTACTGATATGTACTTACCAGCTAAGATTTTACATGGCTAATTATTGAATGCAACATCCCCTGAGTGATGTACTATCAGGCGCTTTGTTAATACTTTATTCAAAGTTCACGAACTTCTACTCTGTAGCTTCAATGTCACATGTTCAGGAATTCATCCCAACTGCTTTAGGCCACACTGATCTCTCCCTGCTCAAAGGGAGCTCAGCCAGGTCTGGATGGAAGTTGTGCTTTCTGATAGTAGCAGAACCTCTAACACCCATGAGCAGGCCTGGGAGAGATCAGTTGGTTCTATTCATCTAGGAAACCAGAGCAAACGGACACCTTCTTCACAGAAATGAAGTTCAGGACAAATAGCTTCAGTGCCTTAAGAATTCTGATGTAACCCAAGCCCTGGATTCCAAAAGTGTTCAGGCACAGGGAATCCTAGAGGATAGAATCATGCCTTTTGAAAATCAGTTACGTCGCAGTCTAGTAGATGGAAGTACAGGAAAAAATGAATATTAAAGCCATCTGTGACATTTGTGCCCACTGATATTAACTCCTATGCTGATTCTCCAAGACATGCACCTAAGTCAGCAAAAAGGAAGGACTCTAATTCCTTCAGCTGCAGCAGGTGGGAACAATGCTGCACCAGGTCTGGTCAGAGAGCCTCAGCTCTGTACCAGGTGCTGTCACCCCATAGGTGTGCGACCATGGGCCAATCACTCATATCTCTTTCAGCCTCAGTTTCCATTAGTAAAACCAGAGGAATGACATCTTACGTTATGAGAACTACATTAGCTAATGTGAAATTTTTATAAACTAAAATTCTATGATGTATTTATATTATTGCTTTACATTTGGAATTTTGAATTTTTTGACAGATTTTTTGGGGGTCTTAGACTAAAATCATCAGTTGTTGACTTCCAAGACCACTATCAAAATCAAGAAACCAAGTAATATAAATGTTGGCAAGGCTGTAGGGAAAAAGAAACCCTCCGTGTTGTCGGTGGGAATGTAAACTAGTATAATCACTACAGAAATCTCTGTGGAGATTCATCTAAAAACTAAAAACAGAAATTCTGCTTGACCAACCCAGCTATTCCTTGTCTAGTATCTTCCCCCCAAATTTAAAATATCATATTACAGTGATACATGCATACTCATATTTATAGTAGCAAAATTCAAAATATCTAAATTTTGAAAGCAGCCTACATGTCCATCAAAAGATGAATCAATAAAGAAAATGTAGTATTTACACATAATGGAGTACTACTCTGACATAAAAAAGATAAACGAGTCATTTGTAAGAAAACGAATGGATATTCCCCTTCTGGGTATTTTCCCAGAATTAAAAACATCATACCACAGCGATATATGTGCACCCATGTTTATAGCAGCACAATTTGTTATAGCTACATCTTGGAAACAACCCAAATGCCCATCAACTAAGGAATGGATAAAAAAGATGTGGTATTTTTATACAATGGAGTATTACTCAGATATAAGGAAAGATAAACTCGAGGCTTTTATAGGTAAATGGATGCTTGCTATGCAGTTCAGGCTGGCCTTGAGCTCACTTTGTAGCACAGGCTGGTCTCGAACTCACAACGATCCTCTTGCCTCAGCCTCCCAAGTTCTGGGATTACAGGCATGCACCACCACACCCGGCTGCAACTAGAGACCATGCTCATAAGTGAAATAAATTGGACCCACATGTGTAAACATTATATCATCTCCCTGGTATAGGAACCTAAAAGAATAAGTAAAACTTAAAACATACAATAGATGACAGGAAAGGGAAAGAAATTGCTCAAAGGAAGGAATGACTGGGATGAGGCAAAGAAGAAAAAAGAAAGAATGAAGGCTATACACACACACACACACACACACACACACGCACACATACATATATATGATAGCTGTGATAACTGTACTGCTGATGTCTGGTGGTTTATTGAAAGGAACAGTTAATGCTTAAAATTTTTTTATGCTCTGACCAATTTTGCATGCTTATATCTGATAATCTGAGCAACTGATTTGAAGGCAATAATATGCAATGGAACTACCATGGTGAATTCCTACCATCTTTTGTAGTGAAACTCTGTGTTATCTCTAATATTTTATCGAATAATTATTTTCATATTCTCTTTAATGGTTTGAACAATCTTACATGCTTGCATCTGGTAATCTGAGCCATATAGTTGAAGATAACAATATATAATACAACAACCACTGTTAATTCATATTATTTTGTCTTGAAACCCTGTATCACTTTAAATGTTCTGGCTTTGTTTTGTTCATGTTTGTGATGCTGGTGTGCTGCTATTGTTCTTTTTCTATAATCTCTCATTTACTACTCTCTTTAAAATAAAATTTTAAAAGAAAGAAAATGAGTGGATGCACCTTGAGACCATAATGTTAAATAAAATAAATGAGCCCAAATTATAAATAAACAGCAAAATAAAAGATAGACAGTAGGAACTAAGGAGGTAGGTCTTCCCCACAAGGAAAAGGGATCAAGAAATGGAAGGGTGAGTGCCAGGGATACAGCTCGGCAGCACAGAGCCTGCCTGGCAAGTGAGAGGTTGTGAGTTCGATTCCCAATATCAAAAAAAAAAAAAGAAAAAGAAAAAGAAATGGAAGCATGATGGGGAAGGACAAGGAATAAAAAAAAGAATTAAGACGTGTTATGTCCATATGGCAACTCCACACAAGGCAAACATTACACACTGTAAACATATACCAATAGAAACTAATAACCAAAAAAGTACGGCATATTGTCCAAAGGCTCCAAATAACAAATGGTCACAGACTTGATGTGTTAGGGTGAATTTGAAACAGTGTATCTCCAACAAATGGTTGAAGCTTTTCTGAACAGCAGAAGGGAAAACAGTATGAGCCTACACAAAGTAGCATCCATACATGTCAATTGCCAGATGTTTAAAGGTGGGCAATAGTCTAGTAGAACTGAAACAGCCAAAGTACACTGGAAGCTGAACAGAGCAGGGGAGAAAGCTGCCAAACAATGTAGCCAAGGGCGTGATTATGAGAACTTCCTAAAGGAGGAAGAAGTGTTGAGTCCATTGAAATGTAATAATTTCAAGACGGTTAAGACCCTTTTGGTCTGTTCCAGAGTGAGGCTGGTTGCTAGTGCTGATGAAAACCTGAGATGTCTGAACATGTTTGGGTAATGACACAGGATGGCATGAACAGATAGGACCAAAAAAGAGAAATAGGTAATAATGATATAATAGTTATCAGTGCTTCTACCACTATCTAGGGGTAAGTTGTTCTAGCCTGGGGAGGGCGGCTATCCAGAGCTAGAGCAGAAGTAAAATAAAGGGTGATAGAAAGATGCTTCTGATTATGAGATGGTTCATCTAACTCAGAATGTTTGTGTGCTCAGCTGAGGCCTAAATTATCAAGAACATGAATTTCACACACATACTATCTGATGTTTAACATAAATAATGCGTGCAGTTTTGTTTAGCAAAACTACCAGGACTAGCACTCAAAATGGATGTTATCTCTAAACACTAATAGTACCGATGCTTCAATGGTTTTGAAATTGCCAATCACCACATCCTTCTGAATGTTGAAAAAGACTTATGGCCCACTTGTTAGAGAATATTTTTTACTTTTGCATTTAATACCATTCTAAACTGGAACAGAAAATAGGGAATTAACTCATTGGAAAGTTAAAATGATGAGATCAAAATATTTTTTAAAAGTTGTGGTTTATGCATTTCAACACCAAAAGGAGAAAGCCCCCAAATGTGTGGGGCCATTGTAATATTTTAAAAGAATAGGTGCAATTTTCCACCTTGAAGAAAAGGATATCCAATTATATAAATTGTATAAATTGTGGTGTGTGTGTGTGTATGTATGTGTGTGTGTGTACATGCATGTGTATGTGTGTTCTTTACTTAATAGTTCTGCTCCCAAAATTTCATTTCCCTCTGGCTACTTTCCCTTCATAAATATGTCTTCAGTGCAAGCAGTGTGCGAGAGAAACCATACCCTGTGCTCACCAGCTGATTATGACCTAGTGTTCAGTGTACAGTCTGAGGACTAAATGACTGACTAGTACTCAAAACTTACCTCTGACTAAATGTTCTGAACACAAGAACTGGGAAACCATAGGTATCTGGCAGCTGATGGAAAAATTAACATGTTCAAGTATAAAGACTGAAACTAGGGGCTGGGGACTTAGCTCAGCGGCAAAAGCACCTGCCTGGCAAGTGCAAGGCCGTGAGTTCGGTTCCCGGTACCGGAGAAAAACCCAAAAAAACAAAACAAAACAAGACTGAAACTAAAATTGAGAGAATAAAGAGAAGGAAAAAATGTAAATAGGATAATGAAAATACCTAGCATCTTGTACATAACATGCAAGTGACATACATTTTCATTTTATAGCATTAAGAAACTGTCTCTTGATATTCAAGATCAATAGTATGCACATTAACATATAGCTGTGCTAACTCTGTATTGGTCTCCCCACTTAGAAGGTAAAAAACCAAAGCAAGCATTGATGCCTAAGGGCATAAAATAGGGCAATATTTTACATCATTGCAAAGAATTGGTTCTTTAACAATGTAACTTTTATGTAAGAAAGAAGCATAGTTAATCCCATCCTTTTATAAGGGCAAAACCTAACACAAATTTTGTCAGAAAGCAAAACAAGAGACTGCAGGCAGTGGGACAGGGGTAGCTTCTAGCCCTACGACATCACGTAAAACCTAAAGAACATGAAAATCAATAGCTAGCATTTTACCAAGTAAAGGAGGGGGCAACATTTCAGAACATTTAAATGGAAGACAGTAGAGAAATACTTCACGTATTTTAGAAAGCACAGTTTTTTTAGGGGGAAGGAAGCTACTTTTAATCTATGTTGTGAAATAACTAAAGTATCTAGGAATATTAAAATATGACTTCAAAGCAGTCCCTCAGGAACTCAGGTGAGTCTGAAAGGTAACAGTACAGCCACCTCACTATGGCTCCACTTTGCATCCTGAACCCTGGCTTTGGCTGGTAAATCTGCAATGAGGCCTCAGATTGCTCCTCTGACACCTCAACTCTTGCCTTGTACTTGGGACCAAAGTGCTGAATTACCTTCCTTTCCCACAGATCTGATTCGAAGAATACAGGAAATTAGGAGACAATTTTTAAAAACTCTCTCAAATGTCACAGCTAAGAAGCTTCAACTGGCTGGACCACCAAGAGCCTAAAGGAAATTCAAATAACAAACATACCACCTTTCCCAACAACTTCCCCAAAGGAAGCCCTGATGGACCAAAGCCAGCTACCCTCTCCTGTACAGAATAAAATTCTCACAATTAAGTTAGAGACTAGGTCATGGATATCGGAAAAGTATAGGAAATGTCTTTATTCTATGCATTAATACTGCTGGAGAAGTCAATGGAACAAAGAATGCAACTAGACAGCTTTCCATCATTTAAATAAAAATATGACTGGCAAATCATAAAGCATGCTTTTCAGGGTTGGTTTTCTGGACACAGCTCAGATGACCAGTTGTTTATATCACTGTAACACTTTTCTTTTTTAAGGTGCTCTTAAATCTTTAACTGACATGAAGATGCAAACAAATAATAGCTACATTCAGTTTCCTCTTCCTTCAAGGAAATGCTAATTTTAGAAAGAAAATGATAGCAACTACTGGTATTTGTAGAACAAAACAAAGATCCTCCATCACCCAATTATACTGACTGATCTTCTTAACATAGGTTGTCATAGTAAAGGCATTCTACAGAATAAAGCCTCAAAATAGTCTCAAAAAGTCAAGCTGACTTTTAAACCTTCATTCTCCATTTCTTATGATACCAAAGACTATACTACACCCTTCCTCGCTCAGGCTGAGACAAGAGGAAAAGATAATGACTTATAGAATTTACAGAATTTTACTTGCAGAATTTTAGGTGTTACATATACTACCAAGAATTCAGCTCTTAGGGTTTTAATATTTGTTCACCCCTCTCCATATCTACCACCATCTCATATATAAACCCAGATTTCCTACCTGTAATTATAGATTTAGTTTCTAGGAAAACATATTTCACCAAAATAAATTAAGTTAAATATAAACATCACCTGGAAGTTTTGCATTGTGTTGATACTGCTAATCCTTAAGTCTTGTAAGAATGATACCATCCATCAAATTTTCACTCCTGAAAGAGGATTCTGACCTACTGCCAAATACAGACTATATATCTACCTATCCCTGTACACTAACATATTAAGAGCTAAACAGAAATCTTCCTTTTATAGCACTTATCAATCATTTTATGATAAGGTTTGTGAGCAGATAACACAAAACAGATACCCACTCTTTTAATTCCATCTCATAATAAAAAACCTGATATGCAAATTATCGGTGCAAAAAAGCTTTTTGCAGAAAATAGGATCTGATTTTTCACTGTGTTCGAATAAACAAGATAAATATGTCCTCATGTGGGGTATGGTAATAGCTTTGAGAATTGTTCTGAAAGCAAAATAAAAAGGGATTTAGTGTGTAGATTAATTACATGACTTTTCCAAAGATGCAAAGTAAGAGAGCCATTTTTGATGTATCTGAAAATCACTTAATTCAGTGCTGCTCTATTTCAGGTTTGTCCCCTAATTTTCGTTTATGACCATATCTTTTTCTGCTGCATTACAACTGATTTTGAGGTTGCAATGGTTTTATTTGATGCCAACTCAATTTGGAAAATAAAGGAGAGAAGTTCTTAAAAGAAATATCTGGCCAACAAAACCTCAAATGGGCAGAAAAAATATTTATCACCACTCTGAATTATGGAAAATCCAAGGTTTATATAAACCAAGAAGATTCCTAAAGATCTATGCCTATATTCCCCCACAAGAAAACAGCAGATTTTTCTAAAGCTGTCTGAGTGATAAATGCTGTCTGGTTAGAAGTGGTGCTCCATGGCCTAGCTAGAGCGAAGACAGGCTCAGACGCAATCTACAAATCATTTTGAAAGTGCCCTGTTTTGCAAACACCAGATACAAACTGTAGCAACTTTTCCATTCACTACGTAGATATTACCTGCTCATCAACAGATTTTTAAAACATCTTGCAGAGACAAATTTAAAAAAAAAGACCTTCCCAAGTATCCACCATACTGCCTCTTTAAGAGGAGCAGAGAGTAAATGCAAAGTGGTCTGATTATTCAGCAGAGGAGACAAATTCAAGCTGAACATGGGTAAAAGAATGTTCTGTACCACAGGCCCAAAGAAACAAAGCTGAGTTTGTCTCACATTCCCACGTGCCGTGGCTCCTGTACCCCTGACAACCACAGGTGTGCACGCCATTCAGTGTTTCAGAAATGTTCTGTTCTGTTGGAAGGACACTGAAAATCCGTAAATACCACAAGAGTCTGCTTTGTACTTTCCAAGCTCTGTATGGTTTTGAAATTCACCCCATCTTTTGGGTTCATATTCACAGTGTGTATTGGGTACAATGTGGAAGTTCTAGTTCCCCAAGAGAACTAGAAGACAGATAGTTTTTTTTTTTTTTCTGTTTTTGTTTTGTTTTGGTACTGAGAATCAAACTCAGGACCTGGCACTTACTAGGCAGGCACTATGATGCTGAGCTACATCCCCAGCCCGAAGACAGTTCAACAGAACCACAGAAAAGAATAAAATTATACAACAAAGTACTCTGAGCAGCCAATAAGACAGGCATTTACTAAGTCTGTCCTAGAGAAAAAAATAAAATACAGATGCCAACAAGACAAAAGGAGAGACTGTCCGCTGCCTCAGCCCCTGGCCTGTTTTGGGCAAGGCTATTGTTTTAGGCCTGACTTCTCCAAATTTTGTTTTCTGTCTTAATTATTTTCTCTATATCCAATGCCTACTTCACCATGCCTGAGAGTAGAAATCAAACTATCAAAAATTCTCACACTGCCAGGAATTCAACAACTGATTCTACAAATCCCAAGGCCCAGGGCCTTGAGAAAGATCAGCTGAGAATTTAAATAAAGAGAAGGAAAATCTATAAAGAGGTTAACTAGCTTGTGTGGTCCAGTGGAGAGAGGCAGAACGTTTTGCTAAGAAATAGCCAGGATGTCCCAGTGGGGAGGTGCTCTCTTGTTAACCAAGCATGATGCTTGGGGAACTGTCTTCTGCCATACTTAGGGATGCTCAGAAACAAAAGCCACACACACAAAGGACAATGAACTGGCCACGAAAGTCCTGGCAAAGCTACTTCTCAAACACCTCATGCAATATTATATTTTCTTCCAGCCAATTTCCTCTAAGCTTCCAGGTCAGACAGAAGCTTAAAGAGGGTGAATCCCTAAGGGGTCATCTGATTTACTTCATACTGATCCAAAGGAGAAACTATTTATCACCACTGGTGGGAATGGATGGACACTGATCCACTTCATTCTAATGGCAGAGCATCTTTATTGAGTCCAGGTGGGCATTTCAAAGCAGCCTCCCTGGGATGGAGACTGGTGCTGACTCAGGGTAGGGGGTGCTATGTGGTACGATCAAATACACAGTGAATGTTTAAATTTTAAAAAATTTGTTACAGTACAAGAAATATTGCCATTAATCCCCCTCAAAACATTCCTCCATGCTCTGAACACATTATCCTACTTTTCTTACCACTTTCTGAAGTAGTTCTGGAAATTCTCTTTTGTGTCTATATGAGATGTGATAAAAATACAGTGAATGCTGCTCCTGAGTGCCATCCAGAGGAAAGGCAGGCTTGTAAGAACATCATGGCATATCCTCATCCACCTTATTTAGCACGCCTAACCCACGTGACTGCTGGGTCTTTCCCAAGGTCAAAATGACCATGAAAGGTAAATGATTTGAGTTGATTCAGGACACTGATGCAGCCATGACAGAGCAAGTGATGCAAGAGGGCTCCCAGAACTTCAGAGGGTGACAAGAAAAATGCGATGAGTATGTTCAAAGTGAGGGGGATTAATGTAATATGTCCTTTATTGGAGTAAAAATTTTTAATTTAAACACCCCCTGTAGTTTTTACCTATGTCTTATAAATGGTCACTCAGGAGAGTGCAATGACCTTGGCCTTCTTCATGCAGAGCGTCTTCTGCATCTCCCCAGAAGTGAGAGTATGACTGCATGTTTTCAGTTTGGTGTGAAAACATCAAGAACAAAAGAACTGCTGAGAGACACACCCACTTCCCAGCTCTGCACATCTTCTTTCTCTACACTTGAAAATACTCACCAGAATATATTTGCTTTGAGTCTCACTTGCACTGGTGTGGTAAGCGGCTGTACAAAAGTGGTGGGGGTCAGAAGCGTGAAGTCAAGAAAGAGGCAGCGCTTTACCTCTTCCATCTCAAAAGAAGGCGCTGTGTCTGCGGAGGTCCTAGAGGGCTGAAGAATCAAGGAACCAAGCTGCTAGCACCAGGACAGGTGCTCTAGGACTAGGAACTCATTTTCCACAGGCTCAACGTGAATGGAGGTTTAAATCCTTGTAAGTACCTGTTATGGCAGTGTGTGTAAACATACTTGGCAACACAGGAACCTAAATCGCCGCCTACGGTAGCAGACATGTGATGTTGGGAGTTTAGCTGCTTTGACCTTGGACTCCTCAAAATAAGGATAACATCTCCCTTCCCAGATAGGAACTGGAAGATATTCCATGTGAAATACAAAGCAGATGCTCACAAAATAACTTTCACTGTTATGGTGCTTTTCTTTTAATTGTATTGATGCTCATCACAGCATTTTGTCCTTGTTATCGGGCTTCTCAGAAAGGAAACAACACACTGATGACAACAAACACATAAGGGACATGACAAATACTTGAGAACCCATGCCTCTTGCAAAGCCCAGCTAGGGTTTCCACTAGCAACTGAGAGCCAGGAAGACCACTGCCTAGAGCACCTTCCCTCCAAGCACCATCACCCCGTTTATCTTTGCCGTAAACTAAGCTACAGCTGATGCGACATCCTGGAGAGGAGGCTTCCCCACTCTCATCCCAGCTGGACTGACTGCATTACACTGCCTGGGCACATGGAATTCCACATAGCTGAGGCAACACAGCTTCTGGAAACACCTCCGAGTACCGACTGCTGGCCGGAGTGCTGGTTTCCTTGCTGATGAATCTCATTCCTGAGATACAAGTCACAGAGCCTTTTTTGGTTCCTGTATTTAGAAACTGTCCCTGGCCACCGCAAACACGTCATCCTGTGCCTACAGATCAGTACTTTTCCCACTCGTCTTCACTTTCTACCACAGTAATGATTGATGCTTTGCAATCTCATGAAGAATAATGGCAGCAAAATGAAAAGCATATGTGTCATCTCTGGGAAGACACATGGGCAATAAAATGTAGCTGCACCGAGGCTTTGTGGCCATAACTCTTTAATGTCATTGGGCAACTGCAAGTGATGAAAAACTTATGATTAATATTTTATCTAGAACTCTGACCAGTGTGGAGGAAGAGAACAAAGAAAATGCACAATCCCAAAGCCTTCAGCATCAATAAATAAGAAACCTTAAAGAGCTACTCTGTCCCACTAATGATTTCCCTACTGACCTGAATCCACTTTCAGAGAGCAAGTGTCAATAATGAAGACCTAGGAGATGGAAGGATGACTCATTTGTTTTTTGCTATAGCTGTTTTCCAGTTTTCCTCACCTATTTCCAGGGTGCACTGTCGGTCAAGGAAAGGTGAGGCCTCAAAACAATTGCTATATTAACTGCACAAGCCACTGGTGAAGCCACTGAAGGAAAGCCACATCTAGACACCTTTCAGGTGGGGTCAGCCACACTCCCACTCACTACAGTTAAAAAAAAAAAAAAAAAGCTCTTCCAAGTGAGGCCCTCCACTTAGGGCTTCTCTCCATTTTGTCCAGGGATAACATGCCTCAATGTGGTTCTCCTCTGCCATTCAGCACAGGTGTTGTGATTTCTCTTTCTATTCATCTGACACTTTCACAAACTCTGGGACTGGTACTATAGTACCAGCGAAGACAATTCAATGATGATCTTTTCATTACTGTTTCATGACCAGCAATCCTGTGTACTTGTTGGACAGCTCAAGATATCTCTCACTCTCTCTTTCTCTCTCTCTCTCTCTCTCTCTCTCTCTCACACACACACACACACACACACACACACACACACATGCAGTTTGGCCCCTATAATTGTCCACAGGTCTGTCAGCCTTGCAATGTATTATGATGATCTGTTTTTGATTGTCATGTACACAGCTTATGCCCCATAGGTGGCCACACAGCTTGTGCTTGACAAATGTTTGGGGGAATAAATCTTATGACAGGCCTTTCTTTCAGGAAGAATGCCTGAAATCGTAAAGATAGACCTAACATTTAATCATAACCTTTAGCCAGGAGGCTGCCATCTTTGCCACCAAGAGTCACCATTAGAGACCTACCCCATGGCTAACGGGATGAGGCTCAGGATTTACCCTTAAGGAAGAATTGGCAGCTTTCAATGTGTAGTTGCTTACCATCCCTTGGAACTCTGTCTGATGGTCTAGAAGCTGATCACTCACAGGGGTCCAACCTAGAGCCCCCCCAAACAGGAAGAGCCTCTAACACTAAATGCTTGAACACAGGGCAGAAAGAACTCTGTGTCGTGTAATGTGCTTCACTCACATGCTGGAAAGACCTAACCCGGCGTAACCGGGAAGGAATAACCCAATAGATCACCATATAAAAAGACTGTGTGAAGAAAAACCAAATTATCTGTTCAATCTCATGGCCAAAGGTCAAGAATTCATAGGTATTGGGCAAAACATGGAAAGTGGCATTTGCAGCAGAAAAGCACTCCCTTTTTATCTCGACAGAGATGCTTTGCTTGGCAAAACTTTAGTCAAGCTTTTGAATCTTCTTGCAAGCCCATCTGTGAACTTCTTTGAAAAATTTAGTTTTAGGAAAAGAACTCTGTTAAGTCCGTTTAACCACAACCCCTCATCTTGATATCAGATCATCTTCCATATTGCTTCAAGTTCCTCATCTTCCACCTTGCTCCAGGCGATGTCTCATCACCTTGGCCTGTCTTTTGCAAGAATACTGATCAGTTAGTCTAGTCAGAACCTCCCACTGACTCAGCTCCATCCAGTTCTTTGCCTATCAGTTCCCAAGTGCCCTACTCTGAAGTTCTCTGTCCCCTACCGCAGCACCTCCTCACAGCAGTCCCTGAACCTATTGTGATGGTCCTAAGGAAAGTCTGCCACAGCCTGCTTTCACTCATGCCACTGAATGATTTTTTTCCTTCACAGATTATTAAAAGCTGGGGAAACAGCCCTGCTTTCTCCCCGACCTCCTGCCCAAGACAAACACATTTTACTGAAAGCATTAATACCCAGGAAGGGACAAACGTGTTGCTTTGGCCGGGATGGGTGGATAGGGTGACTAGGGTACAGAAGCTTCCAGAATTAACAGCATCTTTGTACTACGAGTTCTCTGGAGCTAAATTGACATGCACTCCAGAAAACAAGAGAGTTGAGCTCGGTTCACAATGGCAGCTGTACCATCTGGCTTTCAATGAGTTGTTTTTAGCTAAATTTTCAGTTAGATTCATTAAAACGTAAGACACTTCAGTGTTTAAACAAATGGGCTCACACAGACCATTTTAAAAACTCAATAGAACTTTCCTTTCTTCAATGGCTAAAAATGCTTTACAAATTTCTTCTGGGTCAAATGGGGTGTTATTTGAAAGCCAACTGTTGAAAGACATCACTGAAGAACTTTTAACCAAAACAACTCTAGTTAATGCCGAAATATTACAGATTTTTATTTTCAAATCCTTTCCTAGATGAAAGCTTTATTTTACATGAGGTATTTAATGAAAATTTGGGAGTACTAATAATAGATTATTTAAAAGCTCATGAGTTACCCTGTATAGATTCTATCTGCTTTGCTTTCTTCTCCCATCAAAGACCTAGGGTGTATGAGGTACTGTGGGAAGGTGGAGGCTCAGCGGTGAAGATTCCCCAGCCTCTTTAATATTGTGGCACAGAACAGCAAGCATAACAGCTGGCCTCAGGGTCTTGTGTGCCACTACTACGTGTCCTTGAGGACTGCCTTGATCTCTCAAGCCAGAGCAGACACTTAAGCCTCATCTCTTCTCCTGTTGCTGGGAGAACAGCCACCCTCCCGGGGGTGGTGTGGGCAGGGAGCGGAAGTGGCGGGAGCAGTGGTATTTACCAACATTTTCCTCGGTGCTACATTTTGGGAGAAACTGCTTGAAGATGATCAGCCTGCCCTTGAATCTATCCTATTTTACAAAGAAGTAGGGAGAATAATAATGTTTAAATATGTCCTTAAAACACAGTTCCACAGAATATATAATATGTACTCTGAACATATAATAGATGATATAATACACATTTTGAATATATAATACACAAAAAAGATTATAAAACCTTTCACAAATTACCTTCTACCCATTGTTGAAGACAAACACTGATAGCAGGAAGCTTGGCAAGTCAGTGTACATGATTTCAATGGAACCTAAAGTTCTAAAATTGCTGATAGTTATAATGCTATATCAGTTCATCCAACCACACATAAATCTATCCATTTGCCTATCTGTCTGTTGGCTGTCTGTTGGCTTTCTGTCTGTCTGTCTGTCTGTCTATCTACCTACCTAGCTATCTATCTACCTACCTAGCTATCTATTGTGTATCCTTTTATCTCTTTGAAAAGATGATAATTTAAATGACAGCTAGACATGTAATTGTAAAATTGTGAGATATGATTCTGTTCACTAGTGCTGTAATTCATAAGAGTCCTACAAGGTCTAGCTATACAGACTTTGCCTTCCTGGTTGCATCCCAAGAACTTCCTTCACTGGAATGAAAAAGACAAACTTTCTGAATTTCCAGATTTGAGTTTAAATCCCCGGCCAGCTGGCTACTGAGCTGTATAACCCTATGACATTAATCTCCTCTGTGAGCTAGCCAAGCAGCAGGGGTTTTTTTGCAAAATATTTATTGGTATACTTGTGATACATAATATTTACATTTGTTTTAGGGAATTGGTACATGTGTCAATGATATCTTGATCATTTTCAATCTTTTTATTCCTTTCTTCTCCTTGTTTCCCCTGGTTCCCTTCCCCAGCCCCAAAAAGTCTGCCTCCCTGTTTCCCATCGTGTCATAGAAGAAAAACCACATGACATTTAACTTTCTGTGTCTGATTTATCTCACATGCTATGATGGACTCAAGATTCATCCATTTTCCTGCAAGTAACATGAATTTATACTTCTTTATGGCTGAATAAAATCCCATTGTGTATATATACCACACTTTTACCTATTTATCTGCTGGTAGGCATGTAAGCTACCCCAGAGCTCAGCTCTTGTGAATTTCCCTGCTATAAACATGGGCACGCATGTATCACTGTAGAATGATGACTTTAATTCCTTCAGGAATATATCCCTGTCTATATCCTTCTGAAGACTAGGGCCACAGTTCACATAAACAGACTCGAAAGGCTGCACAAAGGATTATATCAAGCAAGGTCTTTCTAACAGTGTCATTTGCTGCCAAGCAGCACTTTGGACACTCATAAATGTCTGGAGGTGAATGGCCACCACTTTCAGCACCTGTTGTAATTGTACAGGCCAAAGGTAACTTGTATTAACCTCATAATGTCTCAGCAAATTTAATATTAAAATATTTATACATTCTGAGGTGTGTTTGTATTTTTTGGCAGACTCTGAATATACTTAGAATTAGGTGCTATCTAGCAAAAGAGACTGAGGAAGTTACTAATACTTGAATCTTCCACTTGAGGCTGAGGCGAAGACACCACAAGTATATTAATGGTGTCAACCCAGAGTTCTTTACTCCAAAGCCGATACTCTTCCAACTAATTTTATATTCCCAAACAAACATTCAAATGAATCTTAATTTGGGAAATCTGAACAAGTGATATCTTATGACAGCACGAGGGGTCCTTTATAATGTGGCCTTATGATTTGTCTACTCCCATTTTTTAACTCTTTCCTTGCAGCATGCACACTTGAAACACACACCCAATAAACACTCACAATGCAAGCTGCCTTAACAATGGGGAGTAATTCTTACCAATCTCCATAGCAGAATACTTGACACACAGTGGGCGCTGGTATTTCTACTCCCTCCCTATAATCACCTTAACTGTTTTCTAAACTCCTTTCCACATGACAGTGCTTCAAACATTAAAGATTGTACTCATGTAAGATATCTTTTTCTAGATTTAATACTCATATATCATATGGATCCCAGATTCTTCTCAGCCTCACTTGTTTTCTACCACTGGAAGTACCTGCAGTAGTTACCAGCACATGGTCACTTGTTTTCTTCTCGTGGAGTATCTGCAATAGGTAAGGCTTGGAGACTCAAAAGCACACTCAGCAACAGGCAACGGCAGGCAGGCTGTTCACTCCCCTGGGCTGAAGGATGCCCAGGGACTTTTCACAAGAGCTAGAGTCTCTTTCCCTTTCCTGACGTGCCCAGTAGATTTCAGGATGTTAAATTTTCCCTGTTGTTTCTATCTCATTATGATCTTTTCTATTTTGTCAAGCCATTGATCACTACCACTTTTGTGTTATTCATAAATTTTATATTTAGGACTCTAATGTCTTCATCAAAGACACCAGAGAAAACAAATGGACAGCTGCTATGAGAAATCTCCTACTAGATGGGCAACAACCCATAGATCCATGCAGAGCTATGAGAGAAGCCATGAATCAAGACAGCTCTACTCTTATGTAATCAGTATATTTTCATTGATGATGTCTGTAAAACACAGCATTGATAGCCTCTTTGTATAGGTTACATTTTTCTTAATAACACTTCCTGGGTACAAATGAAAGCCTCAGTGTACTATGAAGAGTCCGCCCCAGAGGGCCTCTGACTGGTCTGCAGTTTTGGCTTTTATTCCCTGTCCCCTCCCCTCACTATTGTATCTGTACATTTGTGACTGCACAATGCCTCTCCCCCATTCCACGCTAGGTCACATCTCTTCACCTTTGCTCATGGGAACTCCCACAGCCAGGACTGCTCGCACATTTACTTGTTTAGAAAACAGTCATATATTTTTCACTGTCCAGGATAAGCACTATCATCTGTGTCCAAGTCTTTTGACATTTCCTCCAGGCAGAATCAGTTGTTTTCTCTTTCCTTAGAAGAATAATTCTAATCATGATATTGTGTGCTTAGTTATTTACGTGTCTGTCTCTCCTACTAAATGTCAACCCACTTTCAAACACTGGCCTTAGCACCAAAGATAGTTTCTGGGATTTAATCAAAAAAAATGTTTATTGGTTGGATAGGTAGATAAATTAGTATCATTTTACTAAAATCAAGGCAAATGGCCATGCTACACTCCAACTGTAGTCTATTTTAATTTCCTGTCTTCTTTGCATAAAATATGACTCATTCATTCAACAATGAGGTTACCTATGGGTTGTTGTTCCAAATGCTGGGACTTCAGCAGTGTTTGAGGCAGGCAAGGCCTTTCTTTTACTGAAATTTAAATACATAAATGAAGATTACTTTTTTTTTTTCCAGTACCGGGAATCGAACTCAATGTCGTGCTTGCCAGGCAGGCCTGTGCTGCTGAGCTAAATCCCCAGCCCCTAAATGAAGATTACTACCGATGATGCTATGTGGTATTCAGACAATAAGGGAGTCACCGCACAGGGCAGAGTGGTCTGTGAGTAGGGGACCTAACCATTACACAGCTTTGGATAGAAAAAACTTTTGTGAAAAGGTAACATTTGAGCTGATTCCTGGATGGCAAACTGAACAAGGAGTCAAATACAAGTGCTAGTATTGATGATCCTTTTCATCTTCACCCAGCCATGAGTTAATGGTAAACTGTTCTGGCATGCTGTGGGAAGAAGACCAAAACAGATTTCTTGCTGAGCTTACCATTAGTCTTTCCAAGTGATTTTTCTTGACTGGGTTGATTAACCATCCCGGAGCAGTGCCGGACTGGCCCAGAGGTTTACCTAGCCGTGGTTTTGTTATAAAACTGTCTGCTGTGTTTGATTCCACTGACCTTCAATAAAACGGCCAAATCAGACTTAGCTCCTACCTGTCCTCTCCATGTCTCCCTCCCATCACACCTCATGCCAGCCCGTCCCACTTGCTCGCTGAAAATAACCTAAATGTCATTCCTCATCACTTCATCTGCACACTGACAGAAAGAACAGAAGTTGGTGTTTCACATCTCAGTTTATCTGCTTACCTCCCAGAGCCCATAAACAAAACAAAAAATTCTATACAGCCCCTAAAAATACTTGAGAAGATGAAAGATCAGTATATGGAAGTAAATTCTCCCAGGCATTCAGGGTAGAATCAACAGGTGAGAAATAAAGCCACAAAAAGACACTATTCCCAGTTCTGAAATAAATTTTGTCTATCTTAATGATCCTCGTCCTTTTGCAAGTGAGTTGTTTAAGGGTGGGTATAATGTACTCTGGCCAAGGAATAGGAGACAGTAGTTGTTGTGGATCTTCTAGCAAAGTTAGCTTGCTGAATAAACACTTAAGGAAGGAGATGGACGCAAATATGACAACCACGGCTAATGTTTATCATTTTGTTCTGAAACCCTGTGTCATTCTCATTATTTTTGCTTTGTTTTGCATGTGTTTATATTGTTGGCATTTTGCTATTGTTCTTTTTTTCCAATTCTCTTTAAAATTAAAAAAAAAAAAAAAACCAGAACAGGCTATAGAAGGTTGGTGGTTAGAAAAATATGAAGTATACACTAATTGTGCCAGATCATAGCTGTTAACAAAGTAGAACATTTTTAAGGAGAAAAAGCAGGAGAGCCTTAAAATTTTAATGATCTGAAAATAATTTCAATGTTGTTAACTTTTTGAAAAACCTCCATGCATTCATTTATCCATTCAACAAATATTTATGGAGCACCTACAATTTGGTAGGTTAGAGCTAATATGATTAATGATGTATGAAATACATGATTTTTTTCTTCAAGGAGTGAATAGGACAGTGAGGGTCATAGAGAGGTAGAAATATAGGCTATTTCTGATAAAAGATACTATGATAAGAAATCCAGTCTGGGAGTCTGGGAGGCCAGGTAAGGGGAACTCATCCCCATAATGCTACTCATAATGTAGCAGGTGACATTCGGGGCTGGAGGGTGGTTCAGATGGAAGCAACCCTTAAGCCAAGACAAGCCAGGACAGAAAGGACAGAAGTAGTAGAGCACAGTGGGAGGAACCTGGCCCACTAGGGGAACAGGAGAGATTTAAAAAGGGTGGAGTATTGCATGTGAGGCAGGGAGATGTGATGCTGGAGAGGTCAAAGTTGGGACAGGGTCAGGTGAAACATGCTAAAGAGTGTGTATCTGTGTCTAAGCACCTTGGAGAACTATGACAAAAAAAGAAGTTTGTCTGCAATGTCTTTCTTCCTCCCCTACGAGCAAAGATCTTATTCCTAGTTCCCTGATATTCTCCAAAGGCTCTCAGATTGATCAAAAGAAACCTGATAAACTAGCTTGAAATAAATGAAATAAATAAATGAACACAGTTTAAGGTACAACTGTGTATTTTAAGTGGGTGCCATTAAGCATTTCCTGGAGGACATAGGATCCAGTTGCAATTCTCACGCACTTTGAACATGTGAAAACGAACCAAGTTACCCTTCAAATGTAGGCGCTGAAAAGTAGAATACGGTACACAAAAGTGTATTTTAAATAGAAAAAGCTGGCAGATGACAAAATCCAAGAAAACTAGCATAGTGGTTGGCCCCTTGAAGTCTAGAGGATTGTGACTTAGGACCAGTTTGATTGGATTTCCAAGCAGATAATGCTCAATTTTAAAAGATATTTGGGTTCTCATTCTGAAAACCTTCACTAGCTTCTTTGCCAGAGTCAGAGGCTGGAGGAGCTGTTGAGTGAAATTTGATTCTTGTCTTTACTGATTCAACAGGTCTATCATCTCAGACCTACATTCATTCCGGGAGATGCAGATTTTAAAACTGTTGAGAAAAATACTTGGAGGAAGGTATCTCAGATGCAGACAGGCATCCCGGCTCAGCATACCTCAAGTGAGAATTAAGGGGTGGCAGATGTGAGTGGGGCTGGAGTCCTAGGAAACTGTCAGGGTTGACAGAGAAAAAGATAAGAAGGAAACATGAAAACAAGGAAGAGGGACAGAAAGGAGAAAGAAAAGGAAAAGAGAAAGTAATGTTTAATTTCTTTGCATTTGTAATTTGAACGGATGCTCCCATCAAACACATAGGCAAGATTGGCTAAAGGTTACAAGAAAATCGCAATTAAAATGATCGTCCTATAACAATTCATTTTTGTGAAAGCTCCCAATGATAGAATAAACCAATGTTAATTTTACGAAGGTCACATTGTACATGAGAGGACAGGGGAAGGGACCAAACAGTGGTTGACTCTTAAGGGGGTTTGTCACTAGTGCAGAAGCACTATTATTTTTTTCTGTGTAAAGTCATGAGCAGGGCAAGAATTATCAGACAGGAATCCGTGGTTGCCTGTTTGGTTACTCTGCAATTCCCTGGGGCCCCAGAGTCCGTCAGGCCGCTGTGGTATCTCAGATGCAGACAGGCATCCCGGCTCAGCATACCTCAAGTGCAGTGGAGAGTCAAGAGGTGGCAGATGTGAACAGGGCTGGAGCCCTAGGAAGCTGTCAGGGTTGACAGAGAAAAATGTAAGAAGAAAACATGAAAACAAGGAAGAAGGACAGAAAGGAGAAAGAAAAGGAAAAGAGAAAGCAGGAAAGGAAGAGTTTCTGTCTACAGACAGAGTCACCATGGAAGGGAATGTGGACATGAACTGTAGAAAGGAAATACAAAAATCGTGCAAGCTGCTAAAATCTAGGAGTTCTCTTTTCACCACCTTTCCTTGGGGTAACTGCTCTGGACACAGGATTCTAAATATTTTTTGAAGAAAAAAAAAGCCTGCATTAGGGTCTAATTGTTAGAAGCACTAAAAAAGAGAATCCAGAAGTGTCTCCCTGTCTTGGTTCCTTTTCATCCTCTCCAAGAGTAGGAGAATTAATGTCACTTTGGTGGCCCTGGGCTCTGTCACCCAAACACAGCAGCAAGGCTGGGCTCCCCCTTATTTGAAATGCCTGTATGGGGCTCTCTCCATCCTCATGACTATGCGGTCCTGCTGATTAGAATGCAGCCCGGCTCCATCACCCTCTGTGAGATGTGCCAAGGGTCTTTTTCAACTGTGCTGTGCAATCTGGATGCCTGCATGGGAAAACAGCCCTGTGCAGGAAAAAGAGTGCATTTTACACAAAGAGAATCAAACAGAAATTTGGAAAAACAACCTGAAAAAATGATAGGCTGCCTTGAAAACACTTCCTTCCTCGGGCCTTGCATGAGAAAGCAGACGCCAGTGTCTTCCAAGCTAAAAAATCTGCCCAGCGTAAGTTAAACTGGCTTCCTTCTGTTTCCCAAAGCAGATGATCATCATATCAGAGTATTCTCACCAAGAGTCTGTTCAGAACAGCCCGGCCAGTGTAAAATCCAAAAACATTTCAGTCTCAGGGTGCTATGTATAAAATGCCGCTCCTGTAATGCAAAGTCTAGATAAGGCAAAAGGAATTTGCAGCTTTACTTCATTTTCTTTTAGTGAGAAAATCTGGCACAGATGAATCCATACTCTGTTTCTTGGGAAGCACTTAACTTTAGTTTTTAAGAATTAGCAAAAAAAATATATTATTCAGGGTGCAAACTGAAGGAGTTTTAGAACAAGCCATCTTAGTGTTACAATAGTATTCTTCTAATGTAGCAGAGATGAGTCACGGTATAAGAACTGGTAAATATAGCATCCACATTTTGCTAGGAGGAGCCAAAAGATTCTCAGAAAGCCAGCCAAGGCTGCTGGTACAGGGCTGTTCTCTTCACCTGACTTTGCTCAATAGAGTACAAAAGAACTCCTGGCTTGGCGGGTTCTGAGAGAAAGCGGGGCCCACCTCTTCTAAAATGAAATAAAATCCAGGCAATGGAGTATATTTAACTCAGAAGAGCAGAACGGCAGAGCTGCAAGGATCCTGAAATCAGAACTCAGATCCTCCCATATTTGGTTTCTCCTTTGCTTCACTGGCTGAGCATTCACCTCTGAATCTTCCAGTGGCTGGACATGGACGTGAGTGCAAACATGCTTCCTCTCAAGGCAGCTAGCTGCTACAGTGAGCCAGTGTGACAACAAAATACTCTACCCTCACCATTCTGATCTGGAGATTATATATTTAAATGGCAATGAATCTAGCAATAATATATCATCCTCGTATCGCATCACAGTGCCCTCCCCATGAGAAGAGGACAGGCTAATTATCTAGTGACCATAATCTTTAGAGAGGGCATGAAAAATACCTCATACATGAAAGGAAAGGCAGCAGAATCCCCCAACCTCTCTATGTATTGGTTTTCCGGTCTGTGAAATGCTCTCATTCATCTTGTATGTTTACTGAGCTCCCACCATTTATGCCAGGCTATGCACGAGGGGTTAGAATTCAAGAGGATACAAGAAAGACCCCAAATTCATACTCACTCCCTGCCAGTTCCAAACCTCAGTGATGGCTGCAAGTCCTCAGCCTCCTCTCCCCCTGCTTCAGAAGAAATTCAACATGCCTCTCTCACCACATCACATCATGGCATCATGGTGTGTGGTTCTCCCAGAGACTCTCTCAAACCTGATCTGATTTGGAGGTGATTTGCTCCTCTTTTAAAATACACCTCTGCCTCTAGAATACTATGCTTACCAGTGATAGAGTCACTCTGACCAAACTTTAGTCAGTCTCCTCTGAATCTGCTTTCCAAGCAGGCCACTCTTTGTGGACTTCCATGTCTGTCTTTACATCAGCAAGTGCCATGTCAGATTGTTTTAGCCAGAAATCCCTACTGTCGACATTTGATTAATTTCCTCATCCCCTACATTCCTCAGGTAATGTCTGATCACCCCATCCTGTATTTGGCAAGAATTCTCCTGGGCCAGTTGGCAAAAATTACCCACCTTTTAGTAATGTTCTATCTACAAAGCACCTGCTCTGATCCTTGGCTATAAATTACCACTTCTTGTCGTGTTTAGGATTTAGGGAAGCTCTGTCCCGAGGTCTCTTTCTCCTTACTGCAATAGCTCTAAATAAAATGTGTTTCACTACTTTTAACTACCGTTCAGCTCTGGTTTTGTTTGATGCCAGTCATCCAAACCTGTGCACACATTACTCCAGTCATCCTATGAGATCTGACCTCAAGCAGAGATTTGCGTGGGAAGGAGGTAGTGTTTTGTGCGTGGGGAAGGTGAAAGAAGGTAATTGCAGCAAGAAGGCCTTGTGTGTGTGCTGTAGGAGAAGGCACCGGACACCCTAAGATCCAGCCTTAGGAAGTAGGAGGTATGGAAGTAGGAGGGACAAACTGGCTGTGTCGGTGAAGTCACAGTGGAAGTTCTCAAAGTGCTTCCATAGTAATGGTGGCTACGTGGAGTGACACAAAAGCAAGGCATGGTTATGTCACAGCAATTTATTTTTCTAGAAGTATATTCACCCCATGAGTAGGAAACCTGTTTACAGTCTTCTTCAGAGCCATTCAGCTATCATTTGATGTAGCTCAGACAAGTTACCTAAGTTTTCCTATTGACATCTCAGCTTTAAAATATTCAAGATTTTTTTTTTTTCAGTACCGGGAATCAAACTCATGATCTTGCACTTGCCAGGCTGGCGCTGTGCCACTGAACTAAACCCCCAACCCCCTAGATTTTTCAAAGTTCATTTGAAAGCCTGAAAAAATTGTAATTAAATGTACAAAATGGCAGTATTTTGCTACTTCAAAAAATCAAACTATAATTTCTCTTACAAAGAAAGAGAATAATACTGTCTGTTATTTATAGAGTAGTATAATGCAGACATACATTATTTCATCTGACTCTGTTTCATCTGACAAAATGAATAAATACATTATACCATCCCGACATGCAGTTGAAACATTTCCCCAAGTATTCTTTAAACACAATACACAAGATTGCAATGGCATCATGACTGATAAAAATGACAAAGGCACTGTTAATCAAGAGAATACAAAGCAACAGCATGAATTATTTATGACAATATTTGTAACCATACAAATTATATATTGATGTTATATTCAAGTGTTTAGTATTTTAGCCAATATACATCACATAATGCTTCTTTATCTCCATATTTAATTTCCTTGGATAGCTTTAATTCAGTGTTACCACTTAAAACAGAACCATAAAGAATCAAATTTTTTGGTTGTCTCAAAATGTAATTTTTCCATTAGCATGAAATAGTTACCCCACAAACCATGGCCTTTCAGAACTGTCTATATGAGAGGTCACTGACATGGCCTATGCTAGGATGACTGGAGTGCTATATTCCTTCACCTTCAGAGAGAAGGTGGCATGTGACAATCACTGCTGAAATGGTCTTTTCTCACTCTTGCATTAGAGAAGAATGAAAAGTTCCTATAGTATGGGTTGCTGAGGTAATTCTTCTACACCAAAGACCATGCATATTTTCCTTTGTCACCTTACAATAAGTTTCAGAGAGCTTCAGAAATACTCAATAAGAAGCTTATCCCTTTTACTTCCCCTTCACAATTACCTCATGATTCCTTCATCCCAACAGAAAATATACTGTACTGACACAACCGCACACATATATTTACACATGCACATACATTCTTCCGTACTTGGTTTGAACATTTCAGTTCCTGCCTGGAAACTGCAAACATAATTGTTCTTTTACATTTGTAACCTCATCTTTGAAGGTTTAGAAGGAGCTGCGGTAATTGCCACTGTTGGCAATTGCAACAACTGCCAAACTGTAAGTTACTAAAGGGTTGGGCTCCCATGGATCATTAGAGTACTCATGGAGCATCCATGATTATTTAAAGAAAATGCCTAGTAGCTTCTCCAAAATTTACCCATTCCCATAGAGAGACATCCCTACCTAAATATCACAGCAGCACTCTAAATCATGCCTAATGTAAAACTCATTTCTAATCTCCAGCCATCTTCCTGGTTTTCTCTATGCAAGTCCATGTGTGGACTCACTTCCTGAAATACCCCTCCCAGTCTTGCTAACACATCTCTCCTCTGCCTACCCATCTCTCTCCTGACAAGTGTAGTGTTAACAGTATGGAATTGGATTTTTAATCCAATCTCTACTATTGCCTATGCGGGTGATCCTGGAGAAGTTACTTCTTACTCATTGCTTTAGTTTCTACACATCCCTTTTTGCATTATTCTCAGACTGTTGCTTTCTTCTTTATTCCTTTATGCTGTTATCTGAATAATCTAAGAGTCAACTAGATTATTTTTAGAAAGAAAATAATTACTGGCTTTACTCCAAGATCATCAACATCAGGTTCAAGCTCCTTTCTTCTCTCTCTCTCTCCCTTCCTCCCTCTCTCCCTCTCTCTCTCTCCATGTCTAGGGTCTCACTATACACTCCAGGCTGGCCCAGAACTCACCACGGAGCCCAGGGTGTCCATGATCCCAATGCAATCCTCCTTCCTGAGCCTCATGAGTGCTGGGATCACAGGCATGCACTACCATACCTAGCTCAAGCTCTCCGCACGAACCCACCCCCACCGCCACTCAGACTCTTACAATAAAATCCTGACATAGTTCTCAGCACCATTTTCCATGACCTGCCCAGCATACACCCTTTAATAATGTGGTATTTCCTGTCTCCAAGCCCGTGCTTAGCCTGGGCCTTCACCCTGGAATACTCCCATCCATCTGTTAAAAATGTATTTATTCTTCAAACCAAAACCAAATACCATTTCTTCCATAAAGTTTTTTTTTTTTTCCCAAAATTATTCTCTACCCTTCAAAAGTCTCAAAGCCCTCTTTGTGGGAAAGTTATTTTTATTTAAGTATTTGTGACTATTCTGGCTTTAGTTATTTATACATATTAAGCTCTTACAAGAAAGATGCCATGTTTTATATGCACAAGAATGTGCCTAAACCAGTGTTCCACAACCTACTGTACATAATTATTTAAATTGTATTAAAAATTAATTAACCTCTAGGATGCTAGGACTCATCTTCTTACCAATAAATTTAAATTTATTTTAGTTAACTAAGTCCCAATTAAGTTTCTTTCTCAAAATTACCCTGGAGTGTCAGACACTTGCCTGAGCCCCACCAGCTGACTATGAACCTCAAAGTCTCCATTATATGCTTTAAAACATCTTGCACACAACAGGCACTCAAAATATTTATTGGCTTGAATGGTGAACTGTTTCTTTCTGGACAGTTCTGAAAATTAGACTGAACTAAGAGACTCACATAATAACTACTGCTTTATGACAGTAAAGATACTGCATGATGACAAGAAGAGGAGAGAAAAGACAAACTAGCTCCCTTTGCCAGTGTCGTCAACAGGCAAGCATACACATCACCTAGGGACTGGCCCTGGCTTCTCCCCCCAACACTCCCGGACTTTGGTGTGGAGACTCTTCAAGTCCTCCTGTTGGGGGTCTGTAGGCCAAGGCACGGGTCCAGCAGGCTTCACTAATAGAAAGGGCAAAGGCAAGGCCGACATCTGGGGAGGTCCACCACTTGGAAGCCAGGTCCTCCTCAGCATCTGGGGAAGAGATTTCTCCATCTCAGTCACCAGTTAGAGCTCTTTTGGTATGAGCCACTAAGGGGTCTCTCCTAGCTGGCAGCCTACCCATCCTTCCCTCGTAGAGCCATGAAGGGAAATCCTTGAAGTGCCATTCCTGGGATAAAGCAGTTAGTGAAATGATTTTTTTTTTTTTTTACTTTTTAATCCTAAATTGTTTTTTTGTTTTGGACATTGTTGTACTCTCCCAATCTTTGGGAAGTTGTTATTATTTCACCATTTTAGCTTAGTAGCAAACCATGAGCTACTGGGTAAGAGGAGAAGTATTCAGTGATGGTAAATGTTTAGCAAGCGGCTTTCTAAGGGGAACATCGCTAGTGTGTGCCAGTTTTGATAATGTAAATACAGACTGACCTTGACTTTCCCGTCTCACTCTCTCAGAGCCGTAAGCGGTACTGAGACTACCAAGGTCCTACTGTTGTAACCTGCAGGGCAAGTGTGGGAACCAAGGGCCAGCAAGAAACTATCAACGTGCTGTTAATAAACGCAGAGTTGGAAGAGATACAATTATCAATTTAACACGGTACAAACTGGCTCTAGAAGCCCTTCCCACTGCCTTCCTATAACAGTATCAAAGTCAGCAAGTAATGATAGAATGACCCACATCAGCAGAAGAATCTCCTTCTGTACAGACTTGGATGGTGTGAAGTTCTACTGTTATTATGGAAGGCAGTATGGATACTACATGTACTTGAATTCCAAGGGAAGAGGAGGTTTGCAGTAGGTGTGAGAGCCCACTGAGAATTAATATCAAAACTTCAAAGCCATCCATTTTGGTCTATAGAGCCTAAAAACATACAACTCTTGATGAAACAAACTGGCTAGATACTCTGAAACTTGAAATGTAGCTAGACCACAATATGCTATATCCTTGTAAGATATTAACATACATTTCTAGTCAATCAAATATAAACAGAAGTAACACACAACACTTCTAGTCTTGTCCAAATATATCCTGCTACTGTGGTTCTCTCTACCCATGACCAAATCTTTTTTCTTTCTTTAACTTAATTCACACAAGCACTGTCAGATCCCTACTGGGGAATCATGTATACTCTATCAAAACCTTATAGTTTCCATACAAATGCTAAAAAGAATTTAAACACCAGTATTAGAAATGACACTTCACATGCTTAATTCACAAAATGTACTCCGTTCACTTTGACTCGGCTACTGTTTAGGTTTTCACTGAGACTTTTTTCTTGTTGTTGTTGTTATCTTAAGAATGGCTTTCAAGCCAACTACTCCAGATGAAAATAGAAAAGGGAAATGAGAAAAGTTTCTGAGGTCCAGAGAAGAACAATGACCCATGCCTTATTAGGTACATACAATGCTTTCCTATACTGTGATTGCATTTGTGCTTATGCGTATGCACTCAGAAGCTAGCTGCACTAGCTTAATGCAAATCACTCTAAGTTATTAAAAAAGAAAAGAAGTTTATTTTGGAAGTTCAAGCTCAAGGGGTCACATTTGGTGATGGTCTTGTTGTCAGAGTCCCCAAGGGCTGCAGGAAATGACATAGAAAGAGATAGGGAGTGCATATCTGTGTACATATGTCTTTCCTGGTCTCCCCCTCATCATACATAATCACCAGTTTCAATATAGGGGCTGCATCCTAAGAGCTTTATCTAATGCTAATCACCTCCCAAAGGCCCTACCTCTAAACATCACGCATAGATGAAATTTGTATGCTCTTAATACCTCAGAATGAAGACTAAATTTCAACTCATGAAGCCTTGGAGAACACATTCACGCTATATCTTAATGCCAAAACACTAAATGACAGTAAAAGTTAACAAAGCAACAATACATATTTTAATCAGGCCTGTATCATTAAAGTTGGAAGTCTCACAAGTTGTCTTTATCAAATATTTTACAGTCATGATATTAATGTTGCCATACCACATTTAAAAATCAGTATTTTTTTCTCATAATTGTGAAAAACCAGCAGTAACCCATGGAACCTAATGGCTCATTTTAAATATGTCCCATTGTGCAGTATATTAAAGTTTGTACTTTTAAATATATAATTATATACTATATAATGTTATAACATTATAATATATTTTACTTGTACTATATTGAAGTTATTTTATAACCTGCTTCATCTACCATACTAGTTCTTCTGTGTCCTGAAGGGTGATGAAAATTGTAATCGATATTTAAGTTACCTATAGCATCTCATAAAATACCATCCTACTGTGGGCAAAAAAAATGTATAAGTGAATAAAACTACAGGAAAAGTAATTTTCTCAAGATTGGGGCTGGGGATTTAGCTCAGCGGCAAAAGCGCCTGCCTGGCAAGCGCAAGGTTGTGAGTTCGGTTCCTGGTACCGGAGAAAAAACCAAAC
>NW_004955420.1:1369047-1397849 GCF_000276665.1 Chinchilla lanigera
TATAACATATTTTACTTGCACTATATTGAAGTTATTTTATAACCTGCTTCATCTACCATAGTAGTTCTTCTGTGTCCTGAAGGGTAATGAAAATTGTAATCGATATTTAAGTTACCTATAGCATCTCATAAAATACCAGCCTACTGTGGGCAAAAAAAAATGTACGAGTGAATAAAACTACAGGAAAAGTAATTTTCTCAAGATCCATTTGGATCTTCATTGGTGGTAACCTCTCTTCATAAATGTAATGAGTCACCCCTCTTGTCTTTCAAGTCTATATGTGGGCTTGGATGGACACTTCTTCTTAAGACCACCATGGCTGTCACAGTAAACCATCTCCAAGGAGGGAGATCTAAAGCCCCTCTTTACAGACATCAGATTGGAGTGCTGAATCACAGGACAAGGATGGCACAACTGTGGTCAATATAATTACTGTCTTCAGGCCTGATGGCTGCTGCCTCTCTTTTTAACCATCCCCTATATCCAACTGCATTTTGGTTTAATATCTGCAATACCTACTCTGAGCTCCAGGAAACTCTTCTATCCCAGAAAAGTGTCCTGTCTAATTGAAAGACCACCACAGAATGGCCATGGGCCACCACTTAAAAGTCTTCTCATAACTGCAAGTATGCCCAGATTTGTGAAGACAAATCTGGTCAAAGTTTCTGAAAATTCCACTAGTACTGAGAAGGGGGTAGTGAAGGGTGAGCTCCTTTTCCAAACAAGGGAAGTGGGCACAGAGAAGTGATGATCCCACACTCACATACGAAGTGTGATAGCTTTCCACTACTGTGACAAAATACCTGAGAAAAACAACTTAAGAGAGGAAAGATTTATTCTGACTCACAGTTTCAGTCCTTGGCTGCTTGGCTTTGTATTTATTGGACGTGTGGTGAGGGGTGTGCAGTGGGGCAAAGCTGCTCTCTTCCCAGTGGCCAGGATACAAAGAGAGACAGAGAAAGAAGGGTAGGGCTCCCCAATTCCTTGCAAGGGCATGAGCCCAATGAGCTACATTCTTTCCATTAGGCCCTACATCTCAGAGGTTCCATCACCTCCTACTACCACCACAGGACACTGAGGCTGTAACCCTGTGAGGGGCATTTAAGATCCAGACCATGGGCTGGGGATTTAGCTCAGTGGCACAGCGCCTGCCTGGCAAGTGCAAGGTCATGAGTTCAATTCCTGGTACTGGAAAACAAAACAAAACAAAACAAAAAAAGATCCAGACCATGACACTGTGCAACACATTCAACTTTCATGTGAACTGCAACCACCGGAACTTCATCTAGGAAGCCCTATAGGAACCCTGCAGTGGACTGTTTCTCTTTTCCTAGGTTTTAAGAAACCATAAACCATAACTTTGTAACTATGGCCCTGGGAATCTCACAATTTGCCATTTGTGTATGTGTTGCTCAAAACAGAAACAACAACAAAACCTTATTATTATCTAAAAACGTAAATGCAGCCTAAAGAATGTGGCCCTGGAATGATCAAGCTATTTTGACAACCAACAGTGAACCACAGTAACGTTTTGTTTTATTTTTTTCAGGAGGGAAACCAGAATGAGAAAGTCCATGAATTAACAACTTGATTTTCTTTAAACGTGCAGGAAGAAATCTGAAACATCAGTAAGACTTAAATCTTCCTAAGGGGCTGAGCACAGAGAGCCTAAACACTTGGTTTCTCTCCCTCAACTTACAGAACATAGACTTGTGATCAACATTGGTCCTGAGTTTACAGCTGTTTTCAACAGTGCCGCTTCCTGTGTTTAAGCATCCCAGGGCCTTAGGTTCCGGGGGGAGATCATCCAGGGATCATTCTTTGGCATGCAGGAGAAAGCCTTAGCAAAGGGAGGAATACACAAGAAACATAAATGTCTTCATTCCAATTTTCTGTAATTCTCAAGAATTGATTTGGGATGTTTGGGATTCTCAGTACTAAAAATCAAGATAGAAGCACATCTGAGTTACTTTAGCTTACCAAAATATAATTGATTGTCAAAATTATTAATAAACTAAGTCTCTCTCTGTCTCTTTGTCTTTGTCTCTCTGTCTCTCTCTTTCTCTCTCTGTCTTTTAAGGACTGGACCCAGGAAGCCCTGGAATTCACTTCATATGCAGTTCGTAGCTCTTGGCTTGCTAATAAATAAGCAGCTATCCCCTGTACCCTCATCTAGGACAAATATCACAGAAGCCAGGAGAGGAGGGCTAAGGATAGTGACATAGTAGAGGGACTGTTATTATGTGGGAGAGACATATGGTTTCTAGCATCATGTGTTCCAGTTAATTCTCACATAGATGAAGGCTAGGTTAGTAGGCCAATCCATATACAGCTGTAAAATGGGCAACAGAATAAAATATTGTCTAACAACAATTCAAAATACAATTTATGCTGATCTTTTCCATAGCTGTATTTTAGTGAGTTCTGTGGAAGGAGAAAAGGTCAACAAAATGAGGGTTAAGAGATTAAAAATGACAGTCACAACAATTAAAAAAAACACACACAAAACATGCATGGGGCTCTGAGGTATTCCAAACAAATCTCTTTTCTAGATGTCAGGAGACAGAAGAGCAATAATTACTGAAGCAGGCAAAGAATCTACTATGTAGCTATCCACAGATAGGACCCACTGGACAATAAATGAATTCTGGATAAAGGATAAGCATGAGAGGTGGGTCAGGAAAAGAAATTATCTAAAGTCATGTATGTGGAAAAACCAACCACTAATGCCTACCCATCACCATTCCACTAATAACCTCTATCTCTTTTCCCCTGTACTTTCATCGCGTCTTATCACCATCCCCTCCAAAAAACGTGTCAGAAAAAGATTCCATAGTCAGGTTTCAACCCACACAATCATCATAAAACAAACCCTACACAGACTCCCAAAGTAGGTGGTGAATGGGCTCATTCTTAAATATGGGCAATCATGGGCTATCAGACATATAAAGAAAACCTCCAACTGAAAAGAGCACAAGTGTGGTGGTTAGGGTGGAGTGTCAACTTGACTGGCTTTGGCATCCACCCAAGAGCCTGGTGAAGTACATTCCTGCGTGTGGGCAGTGGATCATGGAGAGGTAGCCTTGGGGTCTGGCCCCTCTGCTGTCCTCTCTGGCACTGCTGTCCTGCTCTGCTTCCTGCCACTGTGAAGTAAGCAGTTCTCCTTAACCACACCAATCTGCCATAATTTTTCTACCTCAGAGCAAGATGACTACGGACTGAGTCTCCTCAAAACATGAGCCAATTAAACCTTTCCTTTTTAAAATTGTGGGTGTCAGGTATTGTGTCCAACAGCAGGAAATCTGACTAACACAGGAAGCAAGATAAATAAATGGAGGAAACAGTCCTGCTGGAAATAAAAGTAAGACAAGCAGTAGAAAAGAATATCAAAAATTGCAAACAAAGTCAAGAGAATGGCATTATTGGAAGACCCAAGGTAAATGAAGGGCCTGCTAAGAAATTAGTCTTCCTTCCACGCCATTCTTAATGTTTACCTATGAAATGCCTAATCATGAGACCAGTAGAGGGAGAAATTTCAACCAAGAACTTTATACTTATCTTTAACCCATATAAGGATAGAATAAAAATATTATCAAGTATTTAAGACTCAGAAGAGTTAGCTCCCCTATACCTGTTCAAAGGAAGATGAACTAATGCACAATCAAACTGGGAGAGTGTTCCTAGAATAAAGACATGATGAATTCTGAGCGCTGGATCTGAAGAAGGAACTTTCCAGAGTGACAGGTGGGTGTTGGTGTTATGGTTTGTGTCTGTATGTCCTCCCAAAGCCTCAGGCAGTCATGGGGTAGGCTTTTACAGTTTATCATTGATCCATGATCCAATGCTGGGAGTATGGGTGTGAGTGCTACACCCGCCCTGGGGCAGATAGTTTGCATATGTAAGGGACACAAAGATGCTGCTTGTTGCCACTCCTCCCCTTCGCTCTTGCTGCTTTTGCTATCTTCCAGTGCCATGAACTGTGGCCCTCTGCCATGTGCCACTCTGCCATGGAGTGTGGGCTGAAACCTCCACAAACTGCGAGCTAAATAAACCTTTCCTTCCTTAATTTTGGACGTCAGGTATTTTGTCTCAGCAAAGAGAGAAAAGTAACCAAGACAGTGGCCTCTGTCCTAGAGAGCAGAAAGATGTAGGAAACTTGGGAGGAGAATCTAGGGGAAGGGTGCTGAGGTGAACCCTGATATAGGAGAGTGTCAGAAATTGAAGTTGCCATTAAAAGGCCAAAAAGGCAGGGAAAAGAATGGTCATTTGGAAATTCCAAAAAAAAAAAAAAGCTATGCAAACAACATTAAACTATACTGATCCCTACCTTCACTAAATACAATAAATCACAAGTATTATTCATTGATTTTTCAATTTTTTAAATGAACCTTTTGATAAAGTACTAAAGACTTAAACATAGTTATAGAATAAGATGAGATAGCATGAGTCTTGTTATGCAAAAATTAAAAAGAGGTGAAGTGTGTAGTGGTACCAAAAGCTAGATTTCACAAAGTAGGGGATCTAAAAGATTATGTCTGTTAGAAGAAATTCATCAAGCTGTATACTTGACAAGTGAATTATGAATGTTTACTTCAGTAACAAGTAGAAACAGAAATGAACAAATATAATTACAGTGCAAAGGATGTACATGTGAAAGTGTCAGGCAGCTAAATCTATATCTTAACAAGAAAGTCTAAAATGTCTAAAATGAATACATTATGAAACAGCAACAAAAGCCCGTTTCATTGACATTTCATGGAACTACCCAGAAGAAAGGTAGCAATTGCTTTGAACAAGTGATCTGGGAAGTTTTAAGTAGAAATCAGTTGCTTTTAGAGATGCCCTGTCATTATTTTGCTTAAAAGACTAATAACTTTTAAAGAAAATGATATTGTAAATGTGCAATGTATCAAGAACTTACCAGATAAATAAGCACCTGTGAGCTAGTGTAGGTGACTAGGTGAAATGATCATTTCTAGCAAGGATTAACAAACTAAATCTCATTCACTGCCTGTTTTTGTAAATAAAGTTTTATTGGAACACAGTCACATTTGTTAACATATTGCCTGGGCTGGTTTTTGCTATAACAGCACAATTGAATAGCTGGTGACAGAGACCATACAGCCTGCAAAACCTAAAATATTTACCATCTGGCCCTCTGCAGAAAAAGTTCACTGATATTTGATTTGTAACACTGAATTTCTGGGAAAATAATATCAATAATTAGATTTTTTAAAAGACTAAGTGTCTAAGAAAAGCTCCCCCCCAACACATAGAGTTCCTTCTGAGAACAGATGTGACATGCTTTAAGACTAGGTATCCAATGTTTGCTGATTTGGGTATACAAGACAGGTACAGATGAGATCCCTTTCTCCATTATATAAGGATGGAAAGAATTTGTACTTACACTGAAATTCATTCCCCTGACCTTTCAGATAATAGTCAGAACCTAGCCCTTGTGTATTTCTTACTATAGACTGGACTTTGTCAGAAAAGAGCAGCCCTTACAAGCTCATATTCAAATAAATCATTTTGTCTGCATCTCCATGTGGATAGAGTGAAACTTATTAAACGTCTAACACTGCATTCTGGGCCAATGACTTGTAGCTGGGCATTAAAAGAGATATTATCAACACTTAATAAACACACACACACACACAAATATGCCAGTCTGAATGCCCTGTCCTTGGCCTTTCTCATCATAGTCCTCTAAACTGCAATACTGCCTGGAGATAAACCCAATTTATGGGAAGAGCAAATAGGAAAGAAACTCATGATCTGCTAAAGAAACCACTTAAAAATAGTATTTTCCCTGGATGACAAGGCCAGACTTGGCCTAAATTATGTATTCAGAATAATTATTTATTTAGAATAAATAATCAGTCATATGTCTTAGTATTTCTTCTCTTTAGTAAAAAGTTTCTCAGCAGGATCTCATAATTCTCATTATTTGGATGAAAATTTTATATGTGGACATTAATAGAACTGTATAACTAACCCCCGAAACTGTATAACTATCCCCCAAATTTTGAAAGTGGGAAGCTGTTCTAGGACCTCTGATTTTAAGTAAACTGAAAATGAAATTCATTTGAAAGCATATATCAATACATACATCTTTGATGAGCGCTTCCTATATGTAGTGTTTAACTTGCACTTTCACTGTTTATTATCAAATTTTTCCACGTCCATAAATCTCTCTATACTGTTAGTATCTTCTTCAACTGACATCCTTGTACACTGTATAGGTAATTATCAGGTTATTTCTAGAAGTAGAACTTCTAGGTTGCAGAGTTTGCAGCTTTTTAGGATTTTTGATACAAAGCTCTTAACTGATCCGCCAAAGTTACACTGATTTGTCCTGTCCCTGTGAGTATGACTGTGCTAAATGTTCACACCCTGTGCAACTCTGGCTATCAACGCCCATATCAAATACTATGTTTTTAAATGACTCTCAAAATGGTTTATGATCTGGTAAGAGTTTTGTTTAAACTGCTTTGCCTGCCACTGTTAAGTTCATTTCACATTTTTGAAACAGCAAAAATAATGATTTTGATAATGATTATAATAACAAAGTCCACAAACAAGTAGAATAATACTTTGCTTGAAATATCTCACATGTATCATCTCATTTAATTGACAAAATCACCCTATAAGGGGGTTTATTATTGTCATACCCTTATTTTACAGATGAAGGAACTGAGGTACAGAGAGATATGAAAATTCTCCAAGCCTGAAAAGCTAATAAGAGGTAAAACTAACATTCAACACAAGCAGGATAGCTCTAGACTCCTTCAGAATCTATCTTATCCCTCCAGATATAACATGTACCTAGGAGCAGTCCATGCGTGGAGAATCTTTAGTTACATTCTTTAGTTTGTGTATTGCCTCAGGCCTGACCAAGCCCTGATTGTTGGGTTCTGGAGGAAGTCTAGCAAAAGTATGGAAAGCCCCGGGGTCAACACTTAATGCTTTGCTGAGATATCCCCTAAGGAATCATAACACGTTGGCTAATTAGTCAAGTCTTCCTTATTGTCCTTGCTAAATTGGTTGAGATCCTCCCATTTGCACTGTTGCTTCTTTTGTTCTTTCTGAATAAAGAGTTACTGGAATTGGTAGTTGGGGCTGCAGTATGAGAGGCTGTAAGCCCCCTGATCCTAGAATTTTGCCTCTCTTGGCTTTCTTTTTTCTTACTTTTATATTCATCTGCGGGTACCTCGTTCTTAGGACCTGATACCCTGAACAGAACAACATCCATGGACCATAAAGAAAAAGAGCCATGAACCCAAAAGGGCACCATACATTCTGCCTGTGGGGAAGGATATAGTTCTACAGTTCCACAGACATGAGCTTACATGAATACAATTACTTTCTCATTTGGAATCTTTTTCCTTTTAAATCCAAAACTCTATTCTGCTCCTTCCTTCCTGGGTATGGTGCCCTCATGAATGGATGGGCACTACTTCACTTCCCTGTATCAGTATCAGAGAAACCTGCTACTTCCTTCAGCCTATGCCCCTGAGCATGACCTTGCGCTGCTCAGTATCCAGATAGGTATGCAAAGCTTTGAATGAGCCCCAAGAGTTCTCACAACTGTTGATCACCATAGACGAGACTTTGAACAGGGTAACAGGATCTCAGGTTTTAAGGGGCAATTGAACACAAGGAACCAAACTCAGTGTTTTCTTCTGTTAAGTGGGGATAAAAATATTTATGACTCATGGATTAATGTGGGGAAATGTGTTAATCTATGCGGCACTATGCCTGGTCCATGGTAAATCCTTGATAAACAGAAGCTGTTACTCTGAATATATCAGACGTTAGCTCATTTGGTTACTCTTGTTTGACACCACCCTGACAATTATCATGATGCTATATAGTCAAGCTGTCTCTAAAGGAAAATTGCCTTTAAAAGAAAAACCTGGGCTGGGGATTTAGCTCAGCGGCAAAAGCGCCTGCCTGGCAAGCGCAAGGTCGTGAGTTCGGTTCCCGGTTCCGGAGAAAAACCAAAAAAAAAAAAAAAAAACAAAAAACAAAAGAAAAACCTTTCAGAGATGTACCGAAAGATGAAATATAAGCATTCATCCCTTTAAGAAATCAATGTTAATATATAATAGTATATCAAATCCTCTTAATAGCAGACGTATAGGGCTTTGGACTATGCAGTTCCTACACATAAGAGCTAATACTTTGTCACTCAGTACCTGCTAATTATCAACATTAACACAGAGTTTATAAATCTTGATATCAGCTATTAATTAATGCCTATAAACATTAATACATTTTATTCAATAACTGCTATAATAAAATAGAATAATAGGTATTTACGACAATACCTTACTATGTATGCAGTCATATTATGTTACTAGGGTGCTGACTGTGGTTCTATAGGAACAACCAGGCAACATCTAGATCAGTCAGGAAAACACCTGATGCTCGGCACCTGCACAATAAACAGCTTCCTCCACACTTTAAGAAAGTACTCCTTTCAAAGAAGCTCAAGAACAATAATTACCCTAGAGAATTACATAACAGATTGTTAAATGCAATCTATGAGTGGGAAATATTCTGGCTTACTGGACACAGAGTAGAGCTGGGGGGTGGGTCCCAGCAGGGTCCTTACATTTTGCTTATGTGAGAGATATTTTCTGTTTCACTCGTGCATTTATAATAAAAGAGAAGTACGGGCTGAAGCGTTGAAACAGAGGGGGAACAACGGGTGAAAGTCACCCAACATCTTGTTCAAATGAATGACGACTCAGCTGGTAAGGGTGAAGAATGTCATTCATTATACAACCAACTATTTTAACCACATCAGATCACTGCTTTTCAATCAGAAGCTTTCTTGGGGGAACAAAGTATATAAGAACTTTGCTTTCAAGTCAGTAGAGATGAGTTCACTTCTGATGCTGCCACTTACCAGCTATAAAATCATGAACAGGTTATTTATTGTCTTCAACTCTCAGTTTCTTAATGTGCAAGTGAAGGTGGCGGATAACCCACCTAACAGGTCTGCTGTATGGATGAAATAAGTTAATGCACAGGAAGTACTCAACCTGTACATTCTCCGAAACAAATGAGCAACCTATTTCAAATATTACTAATATTTCTGATATCTGAATGGTTAGCACTGAACTGTACAAACATACATGATTTCGCTGTCTCACATATGTACACTTTTATATATACCTCCTACACTGCTCCGAATCACACCACGTCTGAAGGTCAGTGAGGGCGATGTTTGCTGCTGTTATATGGCACAGTTTAAAAACAGTGACTATATGAACAGGGATCCTTTCCCCAACTCACAGCACAGACTTCAGAGACGACTTGGAGAATGAGGCTGAGGCTAGAAAAAATCCTCGAGTCTACAATCAATTTTAGTACAGATTAAAATCTTTGGTTATCATGAAAATAACATTTTCCTCAAGGCAATGGGCCAAGATCTCCATCCCAGTGAATCACAAAGAGGAGAAACCCCAGCCAGCACGGGAATATTTATAGGTCACTGACTTGGTGCTCGGCCAAAAGAATTTCTGTAACCAACATCCCTGCCAAAGGGACTATCTGTGGATTCTCTTAATGTATCTCAAAGCCTTTTTAAATAACAAATGAAACTGAAAAAGAAAACTTGAGATATAAAAGCAATGAGGCCGAGCTATTCTCTAAAGCTCAGAACAAATGATTGCAGCTGTAAGAGAATATGAGCTAGTTTCTCTCCTTAGGAAAACTCAAAGCAAAGATTTTAAATTTAAAAGTCCAAATAAGGAAGGGGTAAAGGGTGGCAGTTCGGGGGCAGGGGTGTAAATCCCTACACTTACAACGGGCTTGGAGAACTGCTGTTTCTAATTATACCGGCAGAGTGGTGTGGGCTGGCTCTTCAAAGGCTGGGCCCAGATCTGCCACCTGTACAACAAAAGCAGACTCCAGGCACACAGAGGCCCCTTTCCACGGCGCTTTCTTAGGAAAATTCCTGAGGATGAGAAAATGTGCCTTTTATAAAAGAATTATTTTACTTACATTATTCAAACTTGATATTCTTCATTGCTTCTTAAGAGGTGGAGGGCACAGAAACTAAATTTTGTGTTAATATTTTTTTAAAAATTCTGTAATATTAGCAACTGACCAAACTGTCCTGGAATTTCAGTCTTATCAGAAAATGGAGCTAAGAAAACATACAGCTCTCTGAAGTGTTTTCTGAATTCCTTCCTCTTTCTCCGCAAAAATAGAACAATACTTTTTTCCTCTGTTTTCTTTTTTGATGGGAGATGAGGATTCCACAGGAGATTTGGCAACCTGAGAGAACATATGAGGAAGCCAATTGTGTAACTAACAAAAAAAATAGACCTTCTAAAGCATTCACGTAGTAGAATTTCAAACTTTGGTGCTAAAGTCTCAAAATAATAACCATCACCATCACCATGACCTCTTCAAGGAGCAGAGCAGCGCAGTGTGCGAACTCCTGAGGTAAGAGCTCTGCGTAGGTCAGGCTTCTTGGCAGCTATTAAAAGCTCACCACCCAGGAAGATCCACAGCTCCTGCCTGGAGAAAAAGCGGAAGAGGAATTCCACAGAGCCGAAGAAAAGCTTGTGGTCCCCGGGCTTTGAGGAGGGGGAGGCGGAGAACAGAAATTCCCAATCCAACCCCCACTGAGGCTCTAGAAGCCACCGTAAACCAGCAATGGCCCAGACACTGGTAGTCTTAGAGAAGTACTCTCTCAGAACTTCTGCCAGGTGCCACTTCTCTGCCATCTTTCAGGTCTTCCGTAACCTCCAAATGTTCCTTCAGTTGGGCATCACTTGGCTTACAGGTAAGATGGAGCTGTAGTACAAATGCACGCACAATGGCTGAATGGGTGCCACATCTCTAAAACCGAACCTTGCTGGGTTGCACTCATCATTTTGTCCGTTATCCAGTGAGAAACAGCAGCTTCACCTGGACACTTGTTTATGAATGCAGATTTTCGGCCCCAGTGCACACCTATAAATCTGAGACCGGGAAAGGGGCACAGCCATTTCTGTCTGAAGAAGAGTTCCCAGGATTTTGAAGTGCAGTCAAAATTGAGAACCACTCAGCATTCTAGAGCAGTGCAACCGTATAAAGTTAACTTTGAAAGTATTCTTATGTCAGGTAACAGACAGGGGGTCTGCCTAGGAGAAAACCGTCTTCTTACATGCAGTGTTTTAAAAGGAGCAACTGGTTGCAAAAAGCCACTCCAAATAAATCTCCCTGCCATTGTAGTTTTCTTCCAAGTTACACAATATTTAAAGGGTTTTAAAAAAAATTTTAATGACATCTAAACAATAAAAATCCTTCCCAATCTCTAGCAAATATGGATCAGTAAAATACTAAGTATTCTAGGAGCAGGCACCCAAATTAGTAAAGTCTGGCTTCCTGTAGATTACCGGAGTGAGGAAGACGTGGGCGAATTCAGACTGAAAGATAGAGAAGCAGCAGCAAATTTATTCTGAGCAGATGCCAAAACTTTGCCAGATGCTTATAGTAAGAGAGGTGGAGAGCAGAGAAAATTATTTTAAAAACCTTTCTTCTTTGAGAACTAAGTTAATCATAGCCCTGCTTTTAAAGATATTAGGCCAGTGTTTCTTCAATGAAAGCTACAGCAAACATGGAATAGTAACATGAAGTATGCCCCGAATCATTTAAAGGATATAGATTATTTGTCTTCCATGTACAGGAATCACCCATCCTCAATCATAAAATTTAAGCAGATAAATTTTTAATAAAAATATTTTCTTTATAAGCTACTGATAATGCATCATTTTTAACCAAGATGGGGCACAAACATTATCAGCCACTGAAATTTCTCAAAATTAAAAAATCAAGCTGCTGAATTTGTCAGCAGTAGTAACATATGTTAACCTGCCTGACTTTAATTGCATTTACTCAAAGAAAAAGTGGATGAGAAAGTAAATGGAGAGGTGGTGTAATGGAGTGGAAAGTGATAAACATTTTAAGAGTAGAGTAGCTCCAAGTGTCTGCAGCTCTGCGGCCGTGACTCAGCTATTGACCCTGAGGACTAAGTTTCTTCACTTTGTAAATGGCCCTGCATCCAGCACAATAGCAGATATCTAAGAAGTTCCCACTGCAGTATTTAGAACACTAAACATAAGACAACTTACAAAGTTCTTGGCTCAACTCATTTCATGGAAATTCAATGGGGTGAAAGGATACAAAGGAAGAAGACTTATTCAGATATCTCTGGAAGAAATGAGGATCTTCTGATACCTCGCCATTTAAGGCATTCTCTTATAGTCTCAAATATGAGTAAACATTACAAATTGAAACATAAAATTTTAGAGAGAGAATATTACCTTTGAGAGAAAATACATGTTTAATATTTGTTCTGACTCCATTAACACTCATTGGTACCAAATACAAACCAGGGTCACACAGGGTCCTTGCACTTACACGATATCACTGATGACACAATATTGTAGTTTAGAGAGCTCTGTGTACAGTTTTCCTGTTATGAGACCTCTGTAAAAATCAATTGCTATAAAATCTTCGTGATACGAGTTTTCTTCTCTGTATCCATACTTGTTTATAAGGCTTATTGTTGGTAAGAGGATTTACATGATGCCTAGTTTGGTCACAATGTCATCCTCATAGAAATACATTTCTATTTTACAATAAATTATTTTGTGATATTGTTTTCAGGAATATACTGAGGAAGAAAGTAGGGGCTTCTTCTACGATCCTGAAAGCAAGTTAAGGTGATCCCATATATTGTATGGTGTCTTCCCTTGTCCAACTCAAAAATCTAGACAAAAATTCTTATTTTCATTGTTGAGACAGTTCCAACTCTATTTTTTTAGTATATGATGTCAAATCCTATTTTTATCATTGATCCTTTAAAATTCAGTAGATCTAAACTTCAAATTCAACGTATAGATATATCTCATGTCTGTAACTATTTCTTTGCACAGCTTTTTCTTTGGTTTTTATGCAAACTCCAGAATAAGAACATCTAAGAAGGTTGTCTACTTCTACAAACCCAAAATCTGACAGGATTCCTGCACTTATTTGCCTTAAGTTAGAATACTGGCTTCAACTGTCAACTTGCCTTTGTTCTGTCTAAAAATTTCTACCCAATAACGTTTTAGTTAATGTTTTGGAACCTTACTGGAGATTTTATTACATTTCACAATAATGTGGCTTTAAAAGATAAAAATTTTTGTTTCAATCATATCTAATACAACAGCAGGTCAAATAAGGTCTTAAATGTTTATTACTGTACTCAAAATCTGCATTTATAGCACTGTTGAAACTATTTAATATTGCTGAAGTCAGTGAACCTCCTCTTCAAGTTCACTAATAGCCTCTATATGATCACGTGTTCCAACACAGGTTAACAGTTGAAGTTATAACATACAAACTTTCATCCTAAGCACCTTTCAGGAATAATAGATCAAGAGACATAAAAAGAACCCTCACTTAGAGCTCATCACCTCAGCAAGTATAGTAAGTAGGAGTTTTGAGTAGGAAACTATTGTAAGGAATGTCCCAATCTAGGAGTTAGAACACAAGGTTGTGAAATGACTGGCTCTACGCCTCTGCCCCTAGAGTAGGCATTAAATAAAAGCACCTGTAAAAAGAAAATATGAGAATGCTATTCTGTAAAATTCTTTCACACTTTTAAAAAGCTCTGATTTTACATAAACATGGAGCTTGGTCTTAGTAAGGTCTTTAAAACTCTCCATCTTTCCAGATAGAAATGTTCAGCCTCCGGTAAATGTCACTATTGAACTGGTATCTTGCCATGACATTCCAGACATGAAACAGGAGAAAATGTGACTGGCTGAACAGATTCTATTCCTATCCTCTCACCAGCCTGACTTTGCCAGGAGCCAGTTCAATTCTGAACACTTTGAAAAATATGTCATTACCACTAAGTTTCTAGAACACTGATTCCAATTTAAAGAGTAAGGAAAGCCCTGGGTTTAGATTTGAACCCAGACATGTTACTTCACACCTTGCCCCCACTCTGTACCACTGATTTAGACTCAAGTTTATTCCTCTATACGGTGGATAATAACAAACCATGTTGGCAAATGCTGTCAGGTTTTTGTGGGCTGATGTATTAAAGATAGAAGTAGAGAAAGATTGGAAAAAGAATTTCTGGCACTTGGGGCTCTTGCAAAGACGTGTGCCACCCTTACTTACATCAACACCGGATCATGTATCTTGGTGCAACTTGTTATTCTATAGTGCTCAGAAATATGCACAGATGAATGAAGGTGACAAATCAAGTGCTAACATTTAAATCTGATAAACTTCTAAAAAGAGGAATTGTGAGATGTGGGAAGGGACTCAAACCCAAGGCAACCTAGATTTGAATCTTACGGCCATCATGAACTATACCGTCTAAGAGAAGTTACTCGATCTAAGACAAGGTACTTGAACATCTGGAAAATAGGGAAACAGTAATTATTTTTCACTGGCATTATTTTATGTGACATGATAGAAGGCCTGTAGTAACAGGTAGTAGTGGTTATTATATACCAAGAATGGGACTGGTTATGTGTCAAAAATACAAATATGCTGGATGTTATGTAAGTAAATGTTCCCATTTACTTACCACTAATAATATTATGGGCTACCTTTAAGCCTTCCCACATTAATCTTTGCTTTGTAATTTCAGAGCCTTATCTTTAAAAAAGAAATCCCTGCAGAAGACACATATTAAGTACTTTTCTTCATTTGAAACTTCCAAATCCAGATCTCCATAACTGTTGAAGGAACAGCTCTAAAAGCCTGAGTTCACACTCTTATGGAGAACAGAAAATACTGAGACAAAGTACAGTGGGCTGTGTGGAATGATCTAATTCAATGAAAATAGCCAGAGAAGTAAGCAGAAAGGGATGGTAAATCAAATGTGATCAGTTCCATGACAAATCCATAGAACCTAAAATTGATCTGGTCTCTTACTATGGTTATGTGCATACAACAAACCCTCCAATTTTTTTATTTTTAGAATTCAGTTCTGATTTACCCATTGTCTTTTTAGTATGCTTCTTCATACCTTGTTTTCCTTAATATTACTAAACTTTTTGCCATTGAATAAAGTGATATTGTCCACTACATGAAAAGTTTCCAAATCTTGCAATTCCATATTATACTTAACAAGCCTACCACCACCCAGTACTATACTTTATGCTATGGATGTCATACACTTTACATCTACCTACATGATAAACTCCGTGTGATGGTATTGCATTTTTTCCATTAAATGTGATATGTATTTTCAATAGATTGAAAGCATCATCTCTTTTATTTACAAAGATATCTACAAGTTCTTATGCTCTATATTACTTCCTGCAAAATACAGGCTTCCTCTCACATTATTTCCTTACAATTTAAAGAACTTTCTTTGGTATTGCTCATAGTATAGATCTGCTAGTTGTGAAGTTTCTCATGTTTCCTTTTACCTAAAAATGTCTGTCTTTATTCTCAAAGAACATTTTTATGTATTTAGATTTCTGCCTTGACAGGAAGAAATCTTTTTCCTCCTGAACTTTAAAGGTATTGATCAACTTTCTTTTGGCCTTCACAGATTCAAAAGGAAAGTCCACAACCTTTCAATCAGTTACCTGTATGGAGTGTAATTCTTCTCTGACCTTGTCAAGACTTTATCTTTAGTTTCTACCAATTTGACTGTAAGGTGCTTTGGTGTGGCTTTTTTTTTGTATTTGTCTTATTTGGGTTGCACGAATGTTTTTGAATCTATAAATTTACATTTTACACATAGTTTAGAAAAATTTTGGCCATTGTCTCTTTGATATTTTTCTCTATTCCATTTCCTCTCTCTTTTCCTTCTGAAACATTAAACAAATACTAGACCTTAATTTTGTCTCACAGGTCTTAGTACTGTCCACTCTTTCAAATATCTCTCACTGGCTCACCCACTTACTTGCTCTCTCACTCTTTGCTCAGGGATAATTTTTATTGAGTTATTTTATGTTTAGTGAATTCTTTTTTATTACTGGTATTCTGCTATTGATTAAGACCATGTAAAAGGCTTTTAGTTCCAACTTTTTTAGTTCTAAAATTCCTCTTGTTGTTGTTAATATTTTCTATTTTCCTGATGAAATTTCCCATATTTTCATTCATTTGCCAACATATTTTTATCTCAATTATATTAGTTGTTCTAGAATTTAATAATGTCAACATTTGTATCTTCTCAGTATTGGTGTCCACCCATTTCTCTTGAGAATGGGTTACATTTTCTAAGATCTTTGTAGGCAAGGTAATTTTGGATTGTATCTGAAAATTATAAATACTGTTGTAAAGAATCTGGGCTCTGTTATATTCCTTTGAACAGGGTTGATACTTACTTTAACAAGCAATTAACTTGGTTAAACTGAAAACTCTACCTTGTCTGTAGTAAACAACCAACCAAATCTCAGCCCAGTTCTTTAATCATTAACTGTGCGTCTTTGTGTATACCTAGTTGAGGGGTCAGCCAGAAATATGAGCAGAGTTTATACCCATAACTTAAGGCTGCGCCATCCAACTCTCTCTGTTAGTCTCCTCTAGCTTTCCGATGGCTATAGACACTCCAGACTCTGTCATCTTGTTACTCAGAAAAGAAAGTAATATTAAAACTTCAGCTATATTGTGACACACCACATCTTTAGCCTCAGAGGTGCAAAAGCAGACAACTCACCTCACTTTATTTTCTTCTTCTGGCCACCGACCGCTCTAAAAAGTCTGCCTGCATTTTTTTAAATTTCAGGACACCTTCAGGTAGCTGCGATATTTCTATATTTTGTCCTGCCTAAGTTTATAGTTGTTATCTGCGGTAAGATACAATATGTTTGGATGTATTATATCATACTAGGAATAAAAACTGAAAATGTCTTTCTCTTTCTCTCTCTCTCTCTCTCTCACACACACACACACACACACACAAAACCAAACTTTCAGTGGTGAACAAGTTGCCAAGTCTTCCTGTGCCCACTGAAGTCTTATTTTACCCATCCCTACAAGAGACACTAGATTCATTACTTCCTGCAGCAAATAAGCACCTTGTATCTTGCATTTCAACTCATTTTCAAGCCTTTATTCATATCTGGTTTCCACTAGGTTAGGCCTTTGTTTCCAAAGTGTAGGATGTGTATCACTGATGATACAAATGACTTTAGAGGTGTAAGACACATGAAATCACACTCCATTACCCTTAAGGAAAGTTTTTCAAATCTCTTTCAACTCTTCTGATTCTGTCAAGGAATAAATCTCAGTTTGCTGCTAACATGTCTTTAATACCTTTATAACTGTGTCGATTCCTCCATTTTCAGCATAGAAATATGAGAGGTCATGTGAAGAACATTCTCGGGACAAGAGCACTAGCTAAAAATGAATGCATTATTTTGTTTCACCTAGTCAGTTTTTAGTTACCTTCTATTTATAGTGATACTGTTTTCAATTTGTGATGATGATATAGTTTACTTTTTAAGACAAAATTCACAAAAAGTAGGTCAGTTTTAAGAAAAAGACTGAAGGACAGAACAGGTCATCTACTGTATACATAAAAATGGGAGAAAGGTTTGTAGTAGAGTAGATAATGTTAGTTTCAGGGTAGTAAATGAATGTACTATGTGCAGAAGAAAGACAGTTTGAGCTTTTAGTGAGCCCGGGGCTTGGAAACTGCACTAAAGTTTGGGAAACTTTATGATAGATTCCTTCAAAGCACAGCAGAAGCAAGGAAAAACATTTATCAGAAAACTTTCATTTTGTAAGGATGACGGGATATTAGTATCTTTCTTTCCTGCTTATCTTCTAATCCCCACCATCCAAGGAATGCAGAGAGACACCAGGGAGTCCTCAGAAAGTTCCTTCCATTGCAGGGAACTTCCCACATGGAACCTGGTGCTCACCTGAGCTCCCAGCTGCAAAGTCTCTTGTTCCAGGCTACGCTAGCTTTGATCTCCACAGATGACAGAGCACTAACACAAGGTCAGGGGATGTGATTGAAATGAATTCAAAATCTCGATCAGAACCATGGTCACATTAGCAGTCACTGAAATTGTGTCCTATGTACTTCCTAAAAACAGTGTAATTTTAAATAGTCAAGAACAGTAAGTGTCAAATCTTTGGTCATTTCCAAAGTGGTATAATTAAACAATCAATCCCTCACACTTTGTCAGAGCAGAATGGAGGAACCCCATGACTCAAGCTTTCAATCAATTCTGACCCAGGCTTGACCCCACTATTTTAAATTCCTGTGAGCTGTTGGCAGAAGCACATGAACAGATATGAATTTCTATAAATATACTCAGGAGAAAGGCAGTCCCTATAATAAACTGGTATTTCATGAACGTGTCAGTAAAATGCTGCATTGGCAGAACAGAAAGACTTCTGGTACTGAGACCTAAACACCCTGCACATACTCTTACTCTTTTAAAAACACATGCAGAACACCTAGGCTCAAAGGGATGGATGTTCCCCAGAAACAGCTTTTTTGTTGGGGTTTTTTGTCTGTTCGTCTGCTTGTTTGTTTTTCGCTTGTTGGCTACAATCCCTTTAAAAGCAACTCCATCTATGTGGACTTTTCACATACAAGGTATAATCAAAAACCATAGTGAATACTTAAATTAACAAAATTTATTACAGGGAAAGATACACTACCACTGATCCCCCTGAAAACACTCCCATTGCTTCAAACACACTTATCCCACTGTTATTGTCACTTTCTTAAGCAGTTCTGGGAGTCATTTGTCATGTGTTTAGTTGTACTTCTGTGGCTGCCTTGATGTCCGGAGTCCATTCAAAGCATTTACCTTTCATAGTCATTTTGACTTTTAGAAAGAGCCAGGAGTTGCAGGAGCCTGACCCAGTGAATAAGGCAAATGAGGACACGTTGTAATGTTTCACAAACCTGTCTTTCTCAGATGGCTATTTCTTGCATGGTACTCAATAGCACCATTCACTATATTTTTGATCAAACATCATAAGGACATTCACAAAGGAGGGTTTCCAGAACAGCTTCAGAAAGTGGCAAGAACCATGAGGGGAAGTGTGTTCAAAGTGAGTATTTGAGGGGGGTTAACAGCAATATGTCTTCTACTGTAATAAATTTTAAATATTCACCATATATTTTGATCACCTACTGTAGTCTGTATTCTGGAGTCAGAATGCAAATGCTTGAATCCTGATTTACTACTTTCTGATTATGAGATTTGGAGTAAGAAGTTATTTCGCATGATATTTGAGACTTACTTTAAAATTCTCCAACCAAACAGTAAAAGATGATTGACAAATAGCTATACAAAATGAGCAAAATATTGATAATTATTGAAAGTAAATGGGGCACAAGTGAACTCATTCTATTTTTCTTTGGGGAATTTTTCATAATAAATTATTCTATGACACTTTATAATCATCAAAAACATAAATTTTCTAAGACCTCCTTTTTATTGAACAATTTCCTCCTGTCTTCCAGAGATAAAGTAGAAATTATTGGGAACTCGATCTTTATTTGCAACTGTGCAGAACAACTTTAGTTTTGCCCACTCTCACATGTTCATGTTGTAACAGGAAGGAAGAACTTTGTTCTTTGCTCCTTTCTACCCTCAGCTATCTGAACCTAGGAAGAAATCACACTTTCTATTTGACCACACTTCTTGCTTCTTACAGGCCAGTCAGGGTTCTGTGGGACACAGCAGTAACCTGGTGTCACTTTCACCATTCACTCTGAAATTCTAGTCCCTCAATAGCTCCCCTTTTCAAAAGAGGATCTGTGGGGGCAGAGAAAGGAGACAAGGACAGAGACTACCTTGCATTACACTTCAAGCACCAACACAACTGTTTCTTCTCTGCTGCATTCAAAACACAGACACTAGGCTGACAGAACGGGGAGAGACTAAGGTGAAGTGTTGGGCTCATATGTGTTTTTCTTTTGTACCATCACTCCAAGATTCACATGTACGGAATGCACTGGGAAGAGGGGTGGTTTCCTGCTAGCGCTCCAACAGTGCCAATGTAAACTGCTGCTCCAGGTTATATTAATATAACTCACTCACTGGCAACCCCTTCAGGCAGCTCCACACGTGATTTTGTCAAAATTGAACAGATTAGGGGGAGACTGTTTAAAAAGCTTTCCCCCAAATTATCAATTGTTAGCTATATCCAGAAGAACACAAATGCTTCTTTTCTTACAGAGATATCACATGAAATTTAGAGATTGTTTTCTTCCATGTTTTTTCAGAAAAACTCTAAATATAATTTTACTATTTCTCTCTTACATCTTCACCAGCTAACTACAATTAGACATGTTATTTTAAGGTGTTGTAAAGGCAAAATATAAATCAGTCCTAATTTTATGCTAAAATTTTAATAATTATACTGAAGTAAAGATTAAAAATATACTTCAAACTACTATCAGTTTTAGACTAAGAAAAAATATATGACAGTTCTAATTATTACATTTTTTTATAGGAAGGAACAGCAATTACATTTCTATTTAGATTTATATGGAAAGTTAAATCCTCTTCACCTGTAATTCTGATATTGTTTCATTTCTTTCTGCTATGACAAGTCCAGTTCCTGAAACTATAGACCTTGAGTCAGAATGTGGATGTGACAGTTGCAGGAATAGCGCAGTGTCTCTCACGCTTTAGGGTGGCGTTCCAGCCACCACTTAATTTCCATTTAGTCTGAGCAAGTACACAATGACCATCTCAACCCCTCTAAAGCACGCCTGGGCTTCTCTCTAAGCAGTGTTAGGTGGACTAGTAGTTTTGGAAGTCCGGGACATCATTATTGCCTGTCTTGGTTTTGAACAAGTTCTTTCCTTTGAACCTTCAATTATTTGCCTCTTTTACAGGCAGTTCCTGGGAAAGTGCCTAGTAAAATGGAAAGCCTTCACAGATGGAACTTTTCATGGTCAATACTGGCTTGTAAAAATACCAAGCCAGACTGAGAGGTTGATTTTGGGGAAATACATGCTTGTGGTAAGGACAATGATGCCTGCTAAGTATGTCATCTGTTCCCTATCTTTCCAGTGCTGTTAGGATGACTCGTGTGATAGTTCTTAACAATACATTGTGGGCAGCAGTGACCGGTGTCACTTTTAGGTCCATGCACAGAAAAGCTGACACAGGATCTTTCAGCTGGGGCTTTTCTTGTCATGTTGAACGGAGGAGGCCGTGAGTAGCAAGCAGCAGTTATAGTTACAAGATGGCACGGCTGCTGCCCTCAGCCTAGCTCCCTGACTGACTAGGATGGCAATGCCCCAGTTCTGCTGGAAATGTAGTTACCAAGGAACAAACCTCTGCATATGAATCCACCAGAAGACAAGATTATTTTGTTCCTAGAGTACATCTATTCCATTCTGAACCAAATAATGAAGTCTCAAAACCTTAAAATTTCTACCCAACCACCCATACAAAACTTCAGATGCCTTATTTCTGCAAATTTTCTCGCACACTGGTAGATGAGCAGGGTAATATGCAGGGAATGGCTGCATCACGGCACCCTGGATGTCTTTACAAGGGTTGTGTCGTCAAAGCCTAACCAGCATAGTCTGAGGGATGTCCTGAAATTCTTCCTGAGATGAAGGGACATGTGCAGTCTTGTGCAGGACCACCAGGAGGCAGCTTCTAATCCACTGCCGCATCTTGTGGGAGACTGTGACAAGAACTTCCCCATCCATTTTCCTTGTTTCTCCGGAGCACAGGATTTCGTACCTTGTACCCCCACTTCTTAGGGCACAGCTGCATGCTTCCGTGTCTATAAAACTACATGGCTGTAACTTAGAAGTGGCTCCTGTAGAACAGAGTGGCCTGTCTCTCATACCACCTGTCGTCTGGTCTCACCAGTTTGGTGTCATCCTGCATGGAACCAGGGAAGCTGGAAGCTGATTCCACACTGATCTTCCTTTCACTGCCTGTGTAAGTAATAAATCTCTCAGTTCACTTGGGCTTGTTGTCACCTTACTGGCCAAATCTGTGAAAGTGTGGAGAGCCAGATCAGTCATCACACAGCTACCTGGGCACTGCTGGAACACATATCCCAAGGTGATTTTTTATGATAACTATCAGTTACTCAGCCTCAAAATGTTTTGGGCTGGGCTATCTTTATTTTGTTTGAATGAATGAAATGAATTAAATGGGGCCCTAGTAGGACTATACCTTTCCAATCTGAAGTCAGAGAACAAATAAAGTTGGACTCCAATCACTTTAGCTTCTTCAACATCTTACAAAGCTAGCATTAGGCTTACAAACATTAGGTGGCTCCAATAGACAAGGCCTCATTTCAGAAACTTGGTGGCACAGCCTGGGAAAGTTTGAAGTATGTTAGGTGGGGGCCGTGGACTTTGGCAGAACCCATAAGAGAAAGCCAACACACTACCTAACATACAAAGAAGCAGTTTGTGGCATATTGCATTTTTGCCATTCCAGTGAACAAGAAGAATATAGCATATGGATAAACCATATATCATACATCACCAGGATAAATAATTTCTTTTGAAGTAGATAAACAACAATGATGCTAAAGTTAAATTTCCTGAATGTCAATAAAGGTGAATGGTTCATGAATGTGGTCAACTAGCTACTAAACAGAAAAAATCATGTAAAGAAAAAAGAGTTTACAAAGATGAACGGGATTACATCTTCAGACCAAAAGTTCTCCAACACAGGCACTATTTCTGACTTGGCAGAGAAGCCCAGACATATAACCTCATTCCTGAGTCTCCGCGTGGGAGTAGACTTACACAGTATTTTGTGACCGATAACTATTATGCTTATCAAAATGGTAAAGCTGCACACAGTACCCCTCTTGGCAACTACGCAGCATGGTCATGCCTTACAGTGCCATGGAGCATGGTAGCACAATTTTGGTTCTCCCAAGTTTGCATATATCTTGTTGAGAATAAAAATCATCAGGACATACTCTGATGGTTTCAAGGGAGAGATTTTCTCAGAAAGATAAAGAAAAAATGTATCAGAAGTGATATTATTTCTGGAAGACAACACATAATTTTCTTATAGGACTTGGAAATATGCTTTTTTTAGAAGATGATTCTGTGTGAAGAATTGTGAGGAAAAAATCTGTGCTTTCAGTATAAATGATGGTGATGGCTGCACGCCGGTAAAAAACATAGTGCACACTGATGAAACACTGACTATCTATGCTATTCTGAAGGAAATAATCTAATCTTCCAAGGAGAAACTGGTAGAACAATTAAAAAGAATTTGATACGTGTTCCTTTTGTTATTCTCTAAAACACGATATTTACCTAGGGTTTTTCTGCCAGGCACAGTGCAAGGCAGAAAGAATACAAAGATGAAAAGGATGTATCTTCAGTCAGTCCGTGTCTTGGTCCTGTTTCTGCCTTGAAGCTCCATGTCAATTCATCCATGGTTTCTATAGTAACCAGTTGTGTTTAATTAAAAGGCTTTGGGTGTCAGCAACCACAGAAATAATGAATCAGGAAAGTATCCCTAATGAGCATCAAAACCATTGAGCCAATATTTGGAGAACAGGAGAATCACACAGTCCTCAAAATACTGCAACACAGAATGAAATTGCATTGCACAGAATGAAATCTCTGCAATGAAGAAATCTAGTGGGATACCAGTTTAACCAGTAATTAAATTTAGCATCACTAATAGTGGGCCCAAGTTAAAATTACATGTCTCCTAAAGGACAAACATCACCTACATGGTACTCTGGGAAAAAATTAATAAACCTAACCAAAAGGAAGTAAACAGATAAACAGAGATGGTGGGACACTGTACCAATCAAATGACCTAAATTTCTCAACACCAACCTGGACTGTTATACAAGAAAAAAATATTTGAAACTCTTTGAGATTAATGAAGACCAAGGAAAAAGAACAACTAAAGACCGTGAGTGATTCTTAAGCAATAATAGAGCTTTACTGGAACCACCGGTGACATCTCAATATGCACTGTGTATTAAGTGGTGTATTGCATTGGTGTCAAATTCCTTGGTAATTAATGGCTTTCTGGCTACATAGGCACAAGTCTTTGTTCCTATGTGACAATGCTAAAGTACATGGGTGAAACAGTGTATCAAATGACTTCCAAAAAATAGTTAATATACATACATACATATATATATATATTTACCGTATAAGTAACGGAAAAAAATGGCAAAATGTTCACAAGTGGTAAATTTCAATGAAAAGCATACGGGTGTACAATGTACTACCTTCACAACTCTTGCCTAATTTGAAATCTTTCATTTAAAACATTGGAGAAGGGGGAGGGGAAAAACCTGGAAACTATAAACTGCTTGGTCACAGTTGTGGATCATGGAAAACAGCAATGCTAAACGAAGGGCTATCTGGATAAAACCACTGCTTCTTGGCTTCCTAAGCCCCTCTGTGACAGGGCCGGGCCTCATCTGCATGACAGGACAGTCCAGAAAGTGCATTACTAATGTGGAGTCAGTCAAGATACAATTGCCATCCCCAAAGAGATTTGTAGGTTTTAATCACACTTCAAATTTAAAAAGAAGTCATACTTAAAATAAGTATGATTCAGTAAATGGACACTTCATTTGTTACACAGGCCAATGAAATACAGCATACAATCTATACGTGAGACACTATGAACTGCTCAGTAGCTGACTTCAGGAATTGGGTCTGACAGCTTGGGATATCCCCACATGTGGTCATTCCTGAACGCTGGCTCCAGTGGGAACCCAAACATGTCTTTACATTTTTCATTTGAATTATGAAATCTCTGCTGAACAGTCAAGAACATATGCCTTAAAATTCTAGCCACTGTCCATATATGAATTAATGCATTATATGTTTTAAAGGAAATTCATGAATTATTTATAAATATTTTGATATTTAAAGAGAAAAAATCAAAATATGCTATATGCACATAAGGGAATAATTACTCCAGGTCCAACTTTCCACCCTCTCTTGCTGCCCTTTGCACCTGCAGAAAACACTGAGCCATTCCCACGGGAGTCTCCAATGGCTCCACCACCTGGTCCCCAGCCGGCCAGCCTGGTGTCTGCTGCTCACATCATCTGGTTTCCTTATCATTATCAAGCAGGCTTTCCGGGTTTGTCTACACGGTGCAGAATCAGGTCCATACTACAAAGTGGTTACTTTTCTTTACAGCTTATCTGGCAATGACATAAGAAAGTGTCTTATGCAAAAGTAGTGGAGCTAACACCAGTCAATGTAAAATTCATAGAATCAAATAAAATAATGTTCTGCTTCTCTCACAGCTCAAAAGTAGTATCTCTATTGAAGTTAAGTGGATCAAAACAATTCTCCCCTTACCTTTTATAATTGAATTATAGTGTAAAATAGACAGTTTTACTACTGGGGAAAAAGTCAAAGTTGGAGACATTCTGTCCTCTTTATGTTCCAGATAATTTAAGCCTCTATTTTCATTCCTCCAGCCCCAAATTGCATATTCTATATGATTTAATGTATGACACTGAGCATCTTTTAAACAAATAATAAGTGGTAGCATTTACATATCATAACTTTTATTTGACACAGAGAAACATATTTCAGGTATTAAAATATTTGGTATCAGTGTAGAACTGATCAACATAAGTAAAAATATATTAAATGGTCCTTCACATACCCTTATCTTTCTAAATATATAAAATATACCATATGTAAATACATAAATATAGGTTATATAACGTTTTAAAACATTAAGATTAAAAGACTAAAAGCTTGTCTTTCCATTGAGAATATGGAGCATTATATAGTATCATCTTCACATACAAAACTCAGAACTGCATACACCAAGGTTCAGCTCACATATTTTTTTCTTTACAACATCAGTCTGTCAAACATGTGCACTGAATTCTTCTAATACTGATTCTCAAAAAGCTAGCAGTGTAGGCAGACACTCTATGGATGATCTGGTCCATTCAAGTCTCTTGGTGGTGTAAGGAAAACATCTTCACTAGCCATGGTCCTGTTGTCAGAGGAAAGGTAAAACTAGGACTCACATAAGGAGGTGAGTTGTGCAGACAGCCTCTGACAAGGAGCAACTTTCTCGAATGTCATCGACTTGTGCAGAGAAGTTGGGGAAGAGCCTAATCGATTTGGACTCCTGTGAGTTGAGGATGGTCCTGGGGGAAGGACTGAGTTGGACCATCAGGGAAAGCAATCCAGAGGGAGACAGAATTGAAATGTAAAGGATGGCATACAGCACGGAATGTCTGCAGGGGAGTAAGATGAACCCAGTCTGATGAGAGCTGAGGAAAAAGTGCCTGCAGCCAGGTGGGCAGGTGGAATAGTATGAAAGCTGGCAGGCAGAACAGAGGAGGAACCACAGGATGGGGCTAAGAGAGATGGAGTCACAGGCAAGCTTTAAGGGAGAAAGAAAACTGAGAACAATGTCAGCAAACACTAGATTAACAGGAGTAATAACTCAGAAAACTAAAGAATAACTCAGTTTTAACGTGACCATGACTCCAAACACATTATGTAGTTGTCCTTCTTTCTTTTCAATCAGACCACTAAAGGAAAGTCCAAACTGAGTACAGAAACATTCAAAGACCTAATGCATTCTTTATCCATTATAGAAATTAGTTCATTTGAAAAAGCCAGGCGTGGTGGCGCATGCCTGTAATCCCAGCACTGTGGAGGCTGAGGCAGGAGGATTGTTGCAAGTTCGAGGCCAGCCTGGGCTACAAAGTGAGCTCAAGGCCACCCTGAACTGCATAGTGAGACCCTGTCTCAAACAGACCAAAAGAAAAAGGAAATTAGTTCATTTGGAAATCCACCTGGAGTTCTTTTGCCAGCTTTGAAACACAAATCTGAAAATGTGGCGTAGAAAGTGATATTATATAAAATAAGACAGGTTATTGATACGAGCTGTGCCCCTCAGGACATGCAAAATTACTTGTTAACAGATTTAAAGAGAAAAGCTAGACAAATCAAAATTTTTAGTCTTTCTTTTTTAGTGATCAATGGTGAAACTGTTGGACATATGGATTCAACAAAGTAAAACTATGTTTGGGTCCAGGCATCTCATTCAAATGGATTTTCATGAAAGAAATGCACTGACTAAAGGTAAATACCACTAAAGCCCCAGGAAGCTGAAAAGAAAAACAAGCGGTAGGGAAAATGTTCTCTCAGTGGTCAGAAGCAGCACTGATTCCCAGCAATTCCATGCTCAGCTTTTCTTGAAATAACAAACCCTCCAAAGACAGAAGTCAGTATACTCTGTGCTCTCATGGTGATGGGAAAAATCTCAGCCACTAGTGATGGGAGCTGACGAGTCAGACTTGGCAGACATCAGCGCTGGGAATAAAGTCAACAGGAAGCTTCATATTTTAGGGAGGCTGATCTACTGTGCACCATAGAAAAAAGATTTAGACAAAGGAATTCATGGCTACTGTCAAGAGTCTGACTGGAAAAGGGCAGTTGTCTCAAAACACTAAGCCCCATTGTCAAACGGTCCTTTATCTGTTTCCAAAACTTGTTTTCTAGTTGATTCTTTTCTGTTAAATTTTATGTAGGGGGAGAGTGTAGAGAGAGCAGGCTGCTGAGGGCAGAGCCGCTACTGTGTGCTGTCACTCTGGACAAAACCTTGCAAGCTGGAAGCCATGGCGGGCCCATGGTCACCAGATTCAAATCCTGCATCCAGGTGTGAACACATAAGACAGGACTTCAAACAAGGACGTCTTATTAAATACTTCCCAATTAAGAAACTATACACATACCCCATGTTTACTTACCACTTAGGGAGGTCAAGAAGTTCCTTATACTGTACTAATTAAAATATATTTTCTTCACTCAGTTGAATACTAGATCTAACCTACAATGTTTAAAAATAATTATAGAAAAAAATAACTACCTTTGAATATTTTCTCTTTTGTCATTGTTGGTATGTTTTCTTTCTTTTTTTTTTTCATTACCAGCAATACCAATTCTAGACTACAGGAATTAGTGAAATCCAGTCTTCCTTAAATCTTAACCCTGCACACAAAGCTACTCATGATGGAAAAAAGAAGTAAAAGTTTATAATAGAAAGAACTGACACAACTACCCCTAGTCTTGGGTATAAAAAGCAAGAATGGTTCTCAGAATGGTTTGGGGCCCGCTACGGGTCTCTGGGACCCTTTCAGGGGGAAATCTATGAGATCAAGCCATCTATATAATAATAATACTGTTCTCATCCTCCCTAATTCTATAGTTTACCAGAGGTTTCCTGGCACACAATGATGTCATCACTCTGTGCTAAAGCCTCTTGTGTTCTTGCACTTCAAAACTTTGTCATTGCATGTAACAAATCCCTATTTATTGATACTGTAGTAAACTTTTATATATATATATATACTAAAGCTTTGGGAATTCTTTTTTTTTTTTGTTTTGTTTTGTTTTGTTTTTCTGGTATCAGGAATCGAACTCACGACCTTGGGCTTGCCAGGCAGGCGCTGTGCCGCTGAGCTAAATCCCCAGGCCCTGGGTATTCTTGATGCTTACAAGAATGTAACAAACTTCTGAGATCAAATTTTTATAAGGGGTAGTGGTTTTATTAAGAAAGACCCCGCATTCAAAATTTTACTAAAGTCATAACTTTGTATCATGGTGCCACACAACCAACAGTATGTTTCAAATAAAAACAAAAACTTAGACTTCTTTCAGTCTTTTACTTGAAGTGATGGAATCCTAGCAATTTTCAATGCTTTCCTCTCTCAAAGTGTGTTTGCCAGTTCTCTTGGGGAGACCTTCTGCTTTTTTTTTTTTAATTTTTAAGAAAATAGTACCAAGGGGCTGGGGATTTAGCTCAACGGCAAAGGGCCTGCCTGGCAAGCGCAAGGTC
>NW_004955420.1:1397949-1473437 GCF_000276665.1 Chinchilla lanigera
AAAAAAAAGAAAATAGTACCAAAAAAAGAACAATAGCAAAATACAAACAACACAAAGCAAGGACAGTAAAAATGATACAGGGTTTCAAACCAAATGATAGAGATTAACAGTGGTTGTTATATTACCTATTGTTATCTTCAACGAAGTTGCTCGGATTACCAGATGTAAGAATAGAAGATTGATCCAATCATTATCTTCTGCTTTTATAAATAAATTCTTTTTCTAAAATCCCATCATCACAGCCATTCTCCGGGGTTCTTAATCACACACTTCCTTCCCTATTACTTAACTTCTCCGCATGTGATTACACCTTTAATTCCTTACTCATCTTTAATTGTTATTTACAAGGTATCTTCTTTTTTAAAACATTGAAGAGCTCTGTCATAAAAGATGAGTGTTACTGCCTCTCCTACCATGTCTGGGCCTCACACAGAAAGCCATGAGTTTGGCCTGCTCTGCAGCTTCTCTGTCCACAGGTGTTCTAGGTTTAGGCAGGATCTGAGACAGCCTCTTGCAGAGTTAAATTGTTGTTTACCAGGACTTCAACCCACCCAAAATGATGATGGTGAGATTTGCATATATATTTTTTCTTTCCTCTATAGTGAACACAGAAGATAGAGTTAATGACCAAATCAATTAGTGAGTGAAGGACTATTAATTTAGAAATGAAAAAACCTAAGACAGAGAAAATGTGGAAGCGAATGAACAAAACCATCTAACCATTTATTTGTCATAGTACATTAAATCTCACTCTGACCTTCCTGAAGGCCAGCAAGAGAAAAGGAAATAAGGGCAGTACCGCATTCTCTTCCTCCCACCATAGATGCTTAGTAGATACTCAGTATAAACTAACGTTCTCCTTAGAAGTTGAAGTTGGAGTTTTCTGTGGAAGGATATATTGGAAATTGCTCAAGATGCACCTGAAGCCAGGTGGAATTTAGTAAGGAGCCACACCACCTAGTCTGGAAGACAGAGAAGAGCTTTCATTTTTCCTTGCTGCCACTTCTGTCTCTCCCACCAAGGAGATTTCAACAGCAAAATCAAGGTCATTTTATAAAAAAAAAATCAGAGAAACATCAGAGAACTTAGTTTATTGACAGGAAATACACTGAGGCTGGCAAAGGAAGGTAAACAGTGAAGGGTATTAAAAACTAGAGTTGAAAAATAAAGAATTTCGTTCAACTTCTTTCAGTATTCTGCGTGAAAGTGTTCTTAATTCCTTTTACTATTCCACACTATTGCTAAGTAATCTCTTGATACATACTCATACTTGACATTTAAAGTAATATACTTTCAAGCACTGCAGTATCTGAAAGAATACTAGTCTTCTAGACCTGCACTGTTCACACTGATAAACAGAAAAGAAATCTGATACCGTGCTTTTTAGAGTAGCTACCACAAACAAAAGCAAAAACTTTCTATTTTTTTCAAAGAACATATCAGGCACCTATGGAACACGTATACTACCCAGTTATTGCAGTTCATGATCTATTTCCCCAGACATCTCGTTAACTCAGACACAAAGTGACTCCCCAAATCCCAATTTCCACTCACTGCTCCCACTCACTAAAACTCTTTCAGGGTGCAGAATGTAATCAAAAGATAAATTGCAAACTTTATTCACACATATAAAAGTATGTCACTACATAGCAAAGCACAGATTTTTTTTTTCAATTCAATGACTTTTACTCAAATCAATAGGAAAGAAGGAAAATTTACTTCATAATATATGGTGAGAACATTTTTCTCCAATTAATGTTATACAAATAGTTTTCTGCAAAGTGCTTATCTGGGTAAATATTAGGGTACCATTATCCAGGGACACAAGGATGAAATACCTTCTGCACACTTCCCAGAAAGCAGTAGGGGAAGGAGAGGAACACGCTCACTTGCAAGGCCTCATGACTGTTAGCAACTGCACATGTATCTCCACGTAAGCTCTTTAAACATCTGCAAGTGAGTATCACCTCCATGTCCACAGGTAAGGAAACTGATACTCAGAGGTGCAGCTTGCTCAAGATCATATATAGGAATAAAAAAATCAAATTCAATTTCAGGTCTGCCTAATTCCAGAAGCTCACGTTGTTCCTCTGCATGGGCTGCCTCCTGGCAGCCATCTCTTAGTGTCAAGGACCTTCCCCCAAAACAAGCATGTCCCCTGAGACCGACCACTCCACAAATATTAATTATAAACATTCTCTAAGCATCTTCCCTTGGCTGTCCCATGGGTTCAATAAGTTCGGATAGTGAAGCAATATAAGAAATAATAATTTTTATTTGCAAAGGAATTTAGAGAACAAAACCCATCCCTGACTTTCATTGTGATTTAGACAAGTAAAAGCTCAGTCATCTAGATTTTTATAGATGGATTGGCAGGGATTAAAAAAAAAACCTTCAGCATGAGCCTATCTGGAAGGTCGCGAAGTGCCAAAGTCTCCAGAGTACACGTGGCTTCCTGCGGGTGATGCCTTTCCATCCATCACAAACCCCAGCCCTCTGGGGAGTTGGGAAAAGAAAAGGGAGAGGAGGCATTTTCTATGGCACCGATTTACACTTTCTCTGCTGTTCTTTTTTTTTCTTTTTTTTTTTTTTTGGTTTTTCTCCAGTACTGGGAACCGAACTCACGACCTTGCGCTTGCCAGGCAGGCACTTTTGCCGCTGAGCTAAATCCCCAGCCCCCTCTCTGCTGTTCTTAATGGCAACCTGAATCAGAACAGGAGGGCTCATGCTTAGCACATCCGATTTTAAAAATATGTGTAAAATTTGATATGTGTTTTGTTTAAAATATGGGGTTTAAAAAATGTAGAAGGCAATACAACAAGTTAACATAAATTATCTCTGGATAATGGGATTATCAATTGTAAACCCTTTCAGTGTTTCTCTACTTCCTCCTAAAAAAGATAAATTATTTTTATAAGAAAAGTGTCTATGCAATATATACAGTAAATTAAATTTCCAATTTTCAAATTTTGAAAACATTTGGAATGGCTTCACGTAATGCTGAGGTTAAAAATGACAACTTACACTGTCACTTGGATGTGCTTGTCCAAATTGCTCTCTTCTTGGTAAATATCCCATGTGACAGGAGATACATGTAACAGAGGACTTTTGGGCTGGGTGTCCTTTTTTAACAGGGGTCTCTTTCCAGTTTCATCATCAATTTTAAAATTTCTAAAACACCCCCAATGCACATATCAGTTTGTTTCTTCTAATGTGAAATTTAAAACTCTGCCTTCCTTTTCTCAGCAGAAATGATACACTGCCCAGGTGGTTAATTTAGTAACATCACCTTCATGGCTCTGACAACACTAACTACTTTGGCTTTCACAAGATGTGTATTCCCAAATTCTGCTTCATGGCCCAAATCCAGCAGCTCCCACACAAGGCATCTCTTTTGAGTATTCATGTCAATTACTAACACTTATAGGCAAGGGCACTGGACCCCAGAGTGTCATTAAATGTACTTCTTGACCTTCAGAATCTATGTGTGTTTAACTTCTCCACGTGTATCCCACATTCTCGCTGCATGCTGTGCCCATTACATTCCAGGGAGACCACTTTGTGATCACACAAAATGTTTTGAAAATCAAGTTAGTAAGAATGCAAATGTTTAGAAATAACTCAAGAGACTTTACTAGAAAGTAGTTTGTAAATTCAATGAAGTAATGCAGCCTCTGAGGAGTCTAGGTTGCTCAATTTTGAAAAATGTATCTTTATCATTATTTAGACCTTTTAACCAACTTTTAAAGTTTAAAACAAAAGCTAAAATTGCTCATCGCTAGAGACACAGAATAGTAGACTGAGAAGGAAATTTAGGGATCCTCCACTTCAAACTGCTCACTGTAAAGATTAGGAAACTACTGATGTGAGAGTGTAGGGGGCCTGGTGGAAGACTCAGGATTGGAGGCATAAGGGGTCCAGAAATGGCTTACTCTGTTTTCTCTCTTACTTGTCTCGGAAAGTAAAGGCCATAATTTTTTCCTTTTGGTATCAGACAGATATTCCCTAATAGAATATTTTTACAAGTAAAAATAATTCTAATGATGACACATTCATTTATAACTAAATAAATCTAACAGTGTAAAATTCTCTTATGATTAAAAATAAATCAGTATGTTATAAAATAACCAAAGCACAGCCTTATACCCAAGCTAGAACCTAAGTTTAAAAAGAGTTCCCAATTTTTAAACAGTGAGAGCCAAACATGCAGAAAAGGGTACATTGGTCACTCTGAGAACTGTAATCCCACTCCCCCGACCTTGAAAATAAATCCCAAGAATTTCTCTCTGAAAATGCATTCCCTCTAACACACTTGAATGGACAAGCAGGACCAGAGATGAGCGTTGTTTTGCTTCTGGTTGTTGGAGTCATCCTGCAACTACATCCCGTAGTGAAGCCTGTAGAGTCTGGTCATCAGAGCAAATTTCTGGATTGAGAAACAGAAATTTCAGTCTTACCCATCTATACTGGGAACTACAATGGCCAACCTGCCCTGCCCCTCTGGCATGACTTTTGGCCACTACTTCTGAGCAATGTTCTTAAAAGAACAATATTAAGAACATCCGACTGGCTTTCCATTGACAAGAAAAGGAAGCCATTCCTGCCTTCCATAATTTGCTTAGAATCTGACTGCAGAGTTTCATGAATATGGTTTTAGATGTATAAAATGAGAAGACTAGAATCTTCTGGCCTCACATAGCTCTGAGAATTTCATTCACTCATTCACTCATTCACTCACTCATGCAAGAGATGGTTCCTGCTTGCCCACTGAATTTGGTTTTCAGTTCTCCAAGGACTCACAACCTACTTTTGGAAAGCCCATACAAGAATCCCCTTCATATAGTAAGGAGCAGTAGAGACTTGAGGTGGTCTAGGAAGCATTTCAGAGACAGCATTGCACTGAACATACGGTCAGCAGAAGGATTCAGGAGTCTGAATCCTTCAGAAGGAGGAGAGGGTCTCCAGGCAGAAGAGGGCAGTATCCTATGTTAACGTAGCTTTCAACTATCACTGGACAACTTAGTCGTTAATTCTCCCCTTATGAACAAAAGCATTTTACTACCATGGATTACTAAGTGCTATGGAACTAAAGCAGCAACTATATATTGCTCTGAAAATATAAAATGCAACACAAATTCTAACAATCATCAACAACAAAACTCTACTGCTGATTTACTCTGAAGTGAGCCTGAGTCTTTCAGGTGGGGGTGGAGGGAACAAATACAAACTGCCTGAGGGAGCAGGGAGATGTAGAGCGTCCTGTTTTGTAGAAAGAGGGGAAGGAGTTGCAATTAGTTTAATACTTAGTGATTCTAACAAACTTATACACACTTACTAGTCAGGGTGACAAAAACACTTTATTAAACAGCTTTATTTTTAAAGGCAGAGCCTCACGGCCAATTAAGTAATTCATTCAGGATCCTCCACTGATGATCATGTTATAAACTGTGAATACACACTTTTTCCCTCTTAATAGAGTTGGAACAGAATAAATATCCTGAACTTACCCCGCTCTCTTACCACTAAAGAGAGCGAACACAGTACTCTATTCATTCATTCATTCTTTCTTTCTTTCTTTCTTTCTTTCACTCAAATGTGTTCACTCACCCACACATTTAGAACATCATGGAGCTGTGCCTTAGTGCTGATGACCCTTCCTCTACGAGAGATAATAGTTGACTGGAGCTACCAAAATAAAGCATCACAAACTGGATGGCCTAAAACACAGGGACTTATTTTCTCACAGTTCTAGAGGCAAAAAGTTCTGAAATCAGGGTTGGTTCTTTCTGGAGGTCCCAAGGGAGACCCGACCTTGTGCCTCTGTCCTACTTCTGGCACTTGCCACCATGTCTTGATGTCCTTGGCTTGCAGACTCATCCCTCCGATCTCTGCTGCCATCTTCACATGGCATCCGCCCTGTATCTGAGTATGTCTTGTCTCCTCTTCTCAGTGGGCACCATCATGTTGGAGTGGGACTTACTCTAGTCAAGTAAGATCTCATTTTAACCTGATTTACATCTGTGCATTACTAATTTCCAACTATGTTTGCAGGAACACAGTTCAGCCACAGCAGAGAGTATGTACACCATCATGCAGGCCTATGACCAACTGGTTTCTCTACAAAGCAAAAGGCTATTAGTGACATCAAGCAGCTACAGCAAGAGACACACACAAATCTGTCATCCTCAAGCTTGCTACAGCAGCAGGTTTAGGTTTGTGAGTTTGACTATGTCCTTGTCACACATCTTTACCTGATTTCAAGCTCCTGGACTACAGGCACTGTGTATGTTTTCTGCATCCCACTGTATTCCCATCTTCCTGCACAGTGGCAGCGATAAACTTTTCAATAAATAATTGCTTAATTAGTGCATAGAAAGATGAATAAATTAATTAGATACAAGCAGGAATGAAAAAAGCTATTAGATAATAGAGACACAATGTGACAGGACTACAATGAAGAGAGGAAGAAGTAATTTATTCGTATTAGTAGGAATTGTGGAAGTTTTCATGAAAGAGGAGGTATTTGAACTCAGTCTTTTGGCATCAGTAGGATTTTATAAATGAATGAGTAAAACTTATTCCCTGCTGACCAGACAGTATAAGCAAGGCCTGGATATATAAAGGATGGTCTTTGGGGGACCAGTTAATAGACCAGGTAAGCCCGAGCAAAGGGCACCTGAAGGGATGTGAAAATATGGATGAAACGGGAAGAAAGGCAGCTCACAGAAGTGTAGGAACCCAGGCTATTCAGAGTACAGCAAGAAGCCACTGAACCTTGTTGAGAAGGGAAATGATGCAATCCTGTATCGGCTTCAAAGGGAAAAAATACACAGAAATGCTTCACCCATGTGATTCCTCTTTGTCCTCCTGCCTGAGTGAGAGTTGTTTTATTACTAAAAGAGTACCTGGGTATTTTATATTTGCCTGTGCATCTCCTATTAATTTACTTGATTTGCCTGAGGAACTAAGAGCTATATGCAAGTAATTATATTTAATAGTTAGCTATATAATTAACTGTTATTTATTTTATATATTATATTTTAGTTGTAAATCATACAACTAATTGCACATCTTTTACAATTAAAAGATCATATCTGTAAAGTACTTAAGCAAGATGATGTCACAGGTCCTAGATCTCTTCTCTGGAGTAAAAGCCCTGGGGAAGGTGGATTAGCTATCAAAGTAATAAGGAAGACTCACCTGTAACAAAGCATTGCAACCCCTGAGTCAGGCCACATTGGGTTTGAAGCTAACACACTGTTATGGTTTGAATCTGTATGTCCCCCCAAAGCCTCAAGCAGCCATGGGGCAGACTTTTAGAGTTTAATGAGTGTGAGAGCTACACCCACCCTGGGGTGGATAGTTTGCATACGTAAGGGAGAGGAAGAAGCCGCTTGAGGGCATTCCTCTCCCATTCCACCTTGGTGTGTGCTTTTTGCTTTTGCTGTGTTCAGACGCCATGAGCTGTAGCTCTCCGCCATGTGCCACTCTGCCTTGTAATCTGCCAAGTACAGACTGAAACCTCCACAAGCTGTAAGCGAAATAAACCTTTCCTTCCTTAATTTTGGGCGTCAGGTATTTTGTCCCAGCAACGAGAGAAAAGTAACTAAGACACACACCAATGATATTTATAACTGAAGTGGGCTGTATTACTACTGCCTGATGATTTCCAGAGAGCTCCAAGGACCATACCACTTTCCCTGGCATACGCACAGGAGCAGGTCTCTTTACACTGTCATCTAAAGGAGACACATCAGCTACACATGGAGGCCTGCTCGACAACTGGAACTTTGCTAACTGAAAGGGCTATTTATCATGGTCTTCATGCCTCCAAAAGTCTTTGAGAACAACAGAAGTCTTCTTAGGAAGAATTCTCAGCTATTCAGTGATACAAGATTTCATTATATAGAACCAAGGAGAAAAAGCTACCTCGGTGCCCCTGTGGGCAGATGGGAGACTGAGTACCTTAACAGAGGGGAGGGGACAGGATGGAGATGAAGTGAAAGAAAAAGAAAACCCATCCTCAAAACACCAGAATTGCAAGTTTACACTCATCTTTCCGCTGTTTAGACTGTAAGCCACAAGAGAGACCAGCACTATGTTTTTCTGTTCATATTGGAATTCAAGTCCTGGCACATAGTGAAGGTTTGGATACGCATGTGCCCAATGGGAGTAAGCTGCTAGGCATCAGTGCCGCCACTCCCTGGCACTTTGAGCAGCCTTCTCTGAGCTTGGGAATATCCACACATACTCAATGAAATGATGCCTACAGGGCTACCTTTCCCATGGAACTATAACCTTGCTTAGGAAAGGGGAGGTGTCGCTTACTCCTAGAACAATTAGCCTGGCATTTAGAAAACACCTTGTTCGGGGGCTTAAATTACTGCCATGAATTTAAATAACTAATAAACAAGAAGGCTGGATATGAACTAGATGTGTCTCCACCCAAAACCCAGCTTTATCAATACACCTCATTGTAGAAAGAAAGCATATACATCCACTATATAATTTCGTTTGAACCTGGCCTTGTGAAAAGACTGAAATGCCTTTGGAAACATGTTTACTGCTGCTTCCAGCTTTCTGAGATTAACAATATGTATAATTATTTACTAGGAGGGTTTCAATTATTTATTGGCGGTCAAAATATAGATATAACATAATTTAAACATAAGCAAAAGCACATATATCCCAAATGTCAAGTCTGAGTAAACATTTTCCAAAGTATAGATAGGTATTTAATTATAAGTGAAACTAAATTTCTGCTAAAGAGAATAAGCTTGGATGGGCATAGAAAAATTTGAAAAAAATGCAAAGAAAAATATCATAATTTATGAATAATCTAGCTCTCACTAGGAAATATTATACATCATCTGTTCAAGCCCTATTCTCCTGAAAAGCCTAGTAATTCTCTCACAAAGACAGGGAAAAATAACCTTCAAATGGTTTTTAAATGTGTTTTTTTACATGGAAGTGAATTCAAATAATTAAGAATGAACTTATAAATATTCCAATGAGTAAAAACAAAAATTTATTCTAGAATCACGAAGTCCAAAATTATAGGGTGGGAGTGCACTCATCTAGTGAGGTGAGCTAGTTAATTGGTTCATGAGACAAGCAAATTTTAAACATCCATCTTGGAGATCTGAGCAAATAAAATAAATTTATGAGAAGCTGATTAGAAAGCCAACTTTATGAAAACTGCTTTTTAGCCTTAAGTTTCTAAATGCTTTCAATCGAAATCACTGAGACCTTTTAGGATACCAGAAATTATCAAGGAGAGTGCCATAAAAGGATTACTAAGATATTTTCTGAAAGGTTATAACTTCCTTGTGGTATATGCAAATACCATAATGGAAATCCCAGTGATGCCTTCCAAAAGCATCCATTTGAGAAGACAAGGTGTTTTAGTTATCTCTTTATAGGGAGTGTTAGTCTCTAAATATTGAAATTGAAAATATCAGTCTTCACCTAACCTTGGAGGGCTGCTTAACGCATCTTGGGAGACGATGTCAAAAGGATCAGGAGAAGACAATTTACCCTGTGGCTACTCAGGATATACTCAACTGCTAGAGCCTGCAGAAGAACCCATCCCTAGAGGAAGCTGACAGATCTGGTCTAATCATCCCTTTTCTACCAATCAAACCACACAACAGAGGGTCTTCTTTGGGCCTGTAGCTTTTTCCACAGTGGCCCATTATAGCTGAGCAGTTTACCTATTCTTGAGAAGATGTCCCTGATTTCCATTCATTTGTAATTTCTATCCCTTTATCTACAAAGATAGTTTCATTTAAATTTTCTAAGTATCATGATGAATTCTAATATGTATTGTCTTTTGTCTGTAAATTAACTAAAACAATTACATAAACTGCTACTAAGGGATTTCTCTATAATGGTCCATAAATAAAAGATTACATCAAGAAGATAAAAAGAAAATACACAGTGAAATTACCCAGAAAGAGGAACAAAGAAACTGGTTTGGTTACTTCCCTGTCAATTTGCTCAGGTTGAAAAGGTAATATGGAAAAAAAGGCCACTGTGTTTTATGACAGCTGAAGCCGGGAAATATTTCTGGCTTTAGCACCATCTAAAAGATAAAGTTACCGCTTAATTCTGTGTTGCTCAAATGTAAGAATTTTACAATCATTAAGATTTTTCTCCAAACCTAGCTATGTAGTTTATGGTATAGTGCATGCTCACCACACAGAAGGCCATGCCTTAAAACCAAGTTTTAAAATAAAATTTTCTTTCTCAAATACCTGATTTATGAAAAAAGAAATCAAAGAGTTCAAAGCATTATTTCTAGGTTTTGGTTTTTAAAAAAAAACCTACGAAATTTGCTACTGGTCTTCTAACAAAATATTAATAATCCCATGTGGGTACACTTATGCAGAGTAATTTCACATGACCCTCATACTTCTGAGAAAGCTTTTGCTGCCTTCATATGACTTTCTAATAGACAGTGCAAAAGACAGCATCCTAAAAAGGCTGTCAGAGAAACGCAGCGTGGTTGGTTATCAATATTCCCAGTCCTGCCGGCTTGCCTAACAGAAGACTGGCTTCATTTCCTCACCCCAACACAGCGGAACAATGGGACCCTGCAAATCAGATGTGTCATATTCCAACAACAGACGCCTTCACAATGAAGCGGGGTGTCGGATGGAAGGCCAGACACCCAGAGGCTAAGACATCTGTAGCCAGAATCATTCCAATTAAAAATAGGGAAAAAATGAGAATAGTTTTTTAAACCCTACATATTAGTGAATTGGAACGAAGGAGAACAACGTCTTTGGTAACAGCTGTGCAGACTAATTTTTTAAAAATCACTCAAATACCTTCAAAAGCCCTCAATTCCAACTGCTGGCAAATCCAAGAAATTCAAGACATGTGAACACGAATGGATGTGCCCTTAATTCCCAAGGTCAAAGCAGCATCTGTTCTTCCAGAGAACAAGAAGGGCTTTCTTTTGCTGCTTAGTTTGTGAGGTTTAAAAAAAAAAAAAAAAACAGAAAGAGTAAACAAAGCATTCTAGAGATTTCCTCATGATCTTAGGTGGTACAAAATAGAAAAACCTACATAAAGGACCATATACACCCAGGTTTTCGTATCTGAGGTGGAGGGATGAAGGCAGTCCGTGCTGTGATTTTTAAAGCTGATGCAAAAATTCATTTTCATACTAAGTCTCCCTGATGCCATTTGGCCATTAAATTATTCAAGGAATCTCTCTGCTTATAAAGATTAATAATATCAACCGAAGCCATTTCTAAAACTACTTTCACCTCCTGTAGGAGACAGATGGACTGCAGCAAAACAGGTTCTCATGTTACAGGCAGACAAAAAGATTTCAGATTACCAGATTAACACACCAGGCAGGGAGGGAATGATAGACATAGCGAGATAGAAAATCACTGACAAATAAAACCAAATATTCCTCAGAGCCACCATTTTAAAAATAAACATAATTTGGATCACACTGTAATTCGATTTTACCTGTTTCACTCCTGAATCCAGCTAATTAGCATAAATGTCAGCTCCAATTTAACCAAAGACTTTGAAAATCTAGTGAAACCTTATTAAAACCCATTGGTATCAGGGGACAAAAACACCACCTGCTTTCAAGGTTTTTTGTGTTTTACTAAGACATATATTCTAAAACTCTGGGAATGTGGGTTGGGCCCACAGTATGGTTAGCTTGTGGGATTTTAGTGTACATTTACACTATATGATTATCAACATTGCTGGAGAAGAAACTAAACACTTTGTATTTATCAATTCTTTTAGAGGGAAGAGATTTCCCAAAAGCTACATTTCAGTAAGTGTCAATATGAAAAGCTTACAATGACATTAAAAATCACAGATGAATTATATTTGCATATCCACCAAAGTAGGCTCAGTGTTTTCTTATTCGTGAATATCTTTTTCAATTAAATACTTAGCTACTTTTAATTACACAAATAATGCAAGAATCATTCTCATTTAAAATCACCAGATAATTCAGAAAAAGGTCAAGTACCCACCTCTTAATAATACCACTCCTAATTCTCATAGGTGACTTACTGTTACCATTCAGTAAATAGCTTCCAGAGTTTCTTATAAGCATGTATAAAGTACACCACTTATATATGTGCTTTATATGTAATGTGCTTTAAAAAATTCTGGGATCACGCTATATTTCTATAATTCTCTCTCCTCATTCTAAATTGCTAATATATCAAATTTAACATGAAAACTTGGTGCTACTTGTACCACTCATGCACACATACACATAGGGAAATACATGGCCTTCCAAAAATACTACAAAAATAAGCCACTAGTGAAATTCCCCCACCCCTCATCCTCAGTTTAGAAACTATAAAGGCAGATAAAGCAAAAATGTCCCTCTTTCTTTAGTAAAGCTTTGCTTTTGGCATTGTGTTTTTCAGGGCAAAGGTATTGCACAACTCTTCCCAGTGGGCCAAATCTGATCTACCACCTATTTTTATGTAGCCAATGAGTTAAGACTGATTTGCACTGTTAAATGTTTTAGGGAAAAATTTGGGAAAGGAAGGAGCATTTTATGATATGAGAAAGTTATAAGAAATTCACATTTCCATGTCCACACATGAAGCTGGACTGGAACACACCCTAGCTACACCTTTGCTCACCATTGTCCTCAGCTGTTTCCATGTTCTAAGAGCAGTAGTTGACTTATAACAAAGACCATATCTCCAAAAGGATTGTAATGTTTATTGTGTTAACCAGCTCTCCATTGCTATAACAAAGTAACTGAGATAACTGGGAAAAGATTGATTTTGGCTCACAGTTGTGGAGGTTGCTGTCCATGGCTGACTGCCCCATTGCTTTGAGTCGGTGGTAAGGCAGCTCATCACGGCAGGAGCAAGCAGCAGAGCAAAACAGCTCACCTCAGGTGAAGGAGGCAGAGGAAAATGAGGAAGGTGCCAGGGTCTCACAGTTCCCTGTGAGGGCATGGCATAGGACCCCACCTCTTAAAGTTCCACCCCCTCCCAGCAGTGCTTGGGGACAGAGTCTTTAACACCCTGGCCTCTAGGGCCATTCCAGATCCAAACTCTAGCATTTACATCTGGCCTTGTACAGAACAACCCTTGTTTTAGGACATGAAATTTATTTTTCTAATATCTTACTTGTAAGTGTATTCCTTCTATTCCATGTGGACACTCTTTCAGTGGATAAAAATGATCAGAAGTATGCTGGGGGGACAGTAAACATTCTCTCTTCATATAACCCAACAAAATTATGTACCAAGTTCTTGCTTCTCTTTATAAACCTCCAGAAAATTACATTCATCCTAAGAAATTATTTGTACAGCTATATGTTAGTATTTACTGCTTTGAAACTTCAAATTTAGTATTTGACATATTTTGACTTGAAAATTTTGTCCAGATACTCATTGTTTGTCTGGTACTCCATGCAGAAGCTAGAACATACTGGTGTCGATTGCCTCATGACTTACTACTCTGTCCAGTCCCAACAATTTGTTTGGCACTTGTTTTTGGTACTTCTCAAGTCTCCTGGAACCAATTAATATCAAGTACCAAGGTACCACTGTATTCTGCTACAGGGTGTCAGTCATTGGCTCCATTGCTCTAGTACCAGAGTCCAATTCTTTCATTGTCTGATGAGAACTTAGTCTAGTGGTAGCAAATTTATGGCATGTGTGCCACAGTGGATTGTTTTTGTCATTGAAAGCTCTCGAAGGCTCACCGTCATGGATCAAGGAACTGACACTTGCAGAGTCAACAGAGGGGACACCCACCCACTGTGTTGTAGCTGTAACCACCTATGAAAGCAAAGATTGGGGAAAAATACAGTCTGAGGGTAGAATGGGGTGAGACGAAGCTGGAAGTAATTTCATATTGAAAACTCTAAGAAAATAAAGTGTATAGTCACTGCACAAGAAAGCAAGTGACAGTGCAAGAAATTGCCACCACTCACTGCCTCTGTCTTCAAACCCTATTCCTTATAAGTGATGAGTTAATGAAAGGAGCAGTTTAGCCTAAGATGAGATCTCAATCCAGAGTGCAACATCAAAGTGTGCGTGCTTTGGTGCACCAACTGACTGAGGGTTTAAATTTCATTTCTATATTTACAACCTAACTACTATTTGCAAGACCCTCCACAAAAAAAAAAAAAAAAAAAAAAACTGAAATGAGATGACCAATTACTAGAATGATCTAATGACCATCCACTGGCATTTAAAAAAACAAAAAAGCCCACTGTGCCTCACTCCACAGTGTAATCCCAGCAGTGACTGCCAGTGACAGGTGGTCATTCCCAAGCACAACTTCAGACAAAACTCAACATTATGTTTTTTTGTACACCCAAAACACACACATGGAAAATGTGAAGAAGAGGAAAGAAAGGGAAAAATGGTCTCAGCGATATTCTACAATCTCCTAACCTAAGGAGAGTCTGGCTAAAGTTTCCTCAAGGGTCTGTGCCTTTAAAGCTTGAATTTATCTGAGTACTGAAGTCAGAGGACATTCAAATTAGGTCAGAGTCTCTCACTCCTGTGGGCTTCCTTAGTGTTCTATGTTCCTGTTGATTTCATAGAGAACTAAACAAGCATAAAAGGTCTCCAGAGCACAGCAGCGGCTGGAATCTAGGACAGAAAGAACAAAATGACTTTGCTGCCACTAGGTCTCTGTTACTTCCACACAGAAGGTGGGATGAGACTGTTTTGTCTGGTTGGATCTGACTCGTCTGCGGTGGAGTCTCATTAGAACCTGAGTCGGTGGGGTCAGGTGTTCTTATTCATCTAATTGCCAGTAATTATATGGGCTACCATTACCTACACAAAGAAATGTGTTAGGTAATTAGGAAGGGATTCTGATTCACCAAAGATTTCCAAAGACAGAGACAGACAGACAGACAGACAGACAGACAGACACACACACACACACACACACACACACACACACACACAGAAAGAGAATTAACTGTAGTTAGTTCAGCTTCCAGAAATGCCAGAGTTTTTTTCCTCCCACAACCATCTAGATATCATCAAGCTCTCAAATGGAAAGATTAACCTAATTTTCAGTGACAGACCAGTCTGTTAAGGTGAAAAAATTCAAACTCAGAGTGGCTGCTCTTGCTAACAGGTCAGCCTTTCTCCCTGCAAACAGAGCGGAGACCTAGAAGATGAACCCCACAAGAAAAGGAAGGAGGAGGCGGTACCCAAGAGTATCACCCAGGGTGACAGCAGTGAACTAGGGATGGTTTCATAAACAGAGAATCCAAAGGCGAAATGCCCTTCCTGAGTAGAGCTGCATCTAGGGATTATTAAGAAGCTCTGCACATCTTAGGAACTTCCATGTACCCCTTGGCTTTAATCAAATGTACTGTGGCTAATAAAAATTACGTAGCAAGTAAAACTTCAAGATGCACAGGTAATTTCATATTTCTGATAAACTAGCTTCTTAGTAGAAGCAATTCTCATGGCTGAGCATGTAATATGGGACATATTTATAAAAAATTATGTTTATCTAAAATTCAAAAGTTTATACTTACTCTGGATTCAAATATCCAACTTATTCAAATATTACATACTTATAATTTTGGAACATAATTGTCCTAAAATGTTATTGGTTGTTTTCTAAGATTTCCATTTAACTGACTGTCCTATATTTTATCTAGCAAATTTACCTGTGGCCAACACAACAGCCAAGGCCAATGACATTGTAAGAATGTGAGGCAAAAGACAACAGGCCTCTCACGTGCCAGAAGACCATTTAAAACAGATTTTGGGGGGGTTTAATTCACTGATGTCTGTAGAAGGACCAGGAGGTAAACTATTCAAGGGAACTTGCTTTTCCCATTTGTAGGAAGAAGAGGCAAACCACGCTGACACCAGGGACTTTACCAGGAAGCAAGCTCCAGGAGCCAGGCGGGGTTGGGCCAAGCCCTGTGTCTCAGTTACTTTTCTCTCATTGCTGAGACAAAATACCAACTCCAAAAATTAAGGAAGGAAAGGTTTATTTAGCTCACAATTTGTGGAGGTTTCAGTCCATACTCGGCTGGCTCCAAGGCAGAGTGGCACATGGCAGAGGGGAACAGTTCATGGTGGCAGAAGACAGCAAAAGCAACAAAAGCAGAACAGGGGAATGGCAGCCAAACTGCAATGCAGCCAGAGCAAAAGGGAGGAATGGCGGCAAGCAGCTTCTTTCCCCTGCCTTACACTGTAAGCAGGCTACCCCCACCTAAGAGGCGTGTAGCTCTCACATAATCTCCATGTGCTCCTCTTCCACAGGCTCAGGATGTATACAAAGTAAGCACCCTGGCTTCCTGCTGAGTCACTTAGCCAAACCTCTAGACTCCCCAGTTGACGCAATGTATGAACCATAACACCCCGCCTTCTATTTTGTCCAAACATCGTAGTAACTGAGGTCCAAAAGATGCCTTTGGAGCTCCAGGGGTTCAATCTGTTTCGTAGTGTTCACTAAGATGGCATGTTATGTGACAGGGGAGGAGGAGAGTTGGAAGTGTTTCTAATATTACAATTATATATTTTCTACCCCTAAAAATATCATTCTGCTCAGAGTTCTGCATAGACAAAGAGGAGCACAGCCACAAGTAATCAGTAAAATCAAGAGGAAAATTCAAGACATTTGAATCAATCAGTGTTTTAAAACACCTTTAAAATTTATTAGTCCATCTTTAAGTTTTATTATGTAGTATATATGAAAAATAATTGGTGATCTTAGGCACTTGAATTGCCTCTGGCCTTCTTTCTAGATATTGATTCTCACTACACAGTACTGAAAATAGACATACAAAACAAGCAGCTATCTAATCTACAAGCATCACAGTTTCCCAGCAAGTGTCTTGAAAGGCTTATGTCCATCTCTTTCTCTCAGAAAAGAAAAATCCCCATTGATATTCCCTAATTACCTAGACTTAGATAAAACTATAATCAGCAGGTACAATCTATGCTGGTGATTCTCAAATACTGGCATGCAACCAATCACCTGCCAGACTGTCAAAATATAAATGACTGCACCCTATCCTCAGAACCTCTAATTCCGTAGGTCTGGAATATGGCTAAAATTCACTTTGCTTAAAATTTCCCAGATGTTAATGCTAAAGCTTCTGGTCTGGAGACTAGCTTTTGAGACTGGTGTTTTTGTAATTACAAGTGATGATACTGTTTGATTCATTTGTACACACAGACTCCTTATGATTTGTCCCACCAAAGATGCAAAGCATAGCCATTCTCGAGTATGCCCTTCTTTGGATTCATATCCAGAAAATCCCCAACTCATGAACACCATACTTAGAATATTCTGTAGGATGTCTCCTCTGGCGTCTAAACATCCTTACCACCAGTGACACAAGAGGCATCAGAAAAATAATGAATTTTAAAAGAATTTGTGGAAGATAGGAAAATAGGAAGGAAAATATGATAGCCCTGGGATGACTCCTACCTTAAGAACAATTTCTAGGAAAATTTAGGGATCTTGTTGGCAAGTATTCCTCAGTGCGATTAAGTTTAACCAGGTTGTTTTCTTCATCTTGCTAGGGGAACTAGGGTTGAAGGTAGAGAGGTAAGCAATCTCAAATAAAATACCATGCTGTTTCAGACAGACATGGGGGGGAACACACTGGAATCCACAAAACAACACATTAGGTAACACGAATTCCAGTCAATTACAGTTGCAGAGCCAGCGCTATGTGAGGATTCACCAGCCACTTCTGTTGCATCTGCAGCACCCAGGACAGCTACCTTTCCTGGACCCTTGCATCTAGCAGGGGCAAAGGGAACAATTGTACTCAACAGAATATGACAGAGAGGCTACAGTAGGCCAAATTTGCGCCCCAAGACAGCCCACAAGGATGAATACTCTGTTAAACCAACTCTTCAAGACTCTGAGGAGGGTCTAGGGGATGCAGTGTGACACCAGGATGCCCACAGCACTGTTTGGAGGAAGCTGCCCCCAATACTGGCCTCTGCATGAGAAAGAAACACTGTAGAGAACTGACGTCTGAGGTGTGGGGTCATATGTGACTGCAGCAGAGCTCAGCCTTCCCTAATGAATACAAGCCATGTAAAGGAAAGCATAAAGATTGCCCTTCACCATCTTATCCCATGTTCCACTCTGTCCCTCTGAATTTCATAGAAATTACATTATACTTACCATAGATCAATGGCTCCCAAACCTGACTTGTAAAGGAAGTCACTTGTTTAGAAAAGGAATCCTAAGCCCTATTCCACACTACCAGATCCGAATCTCCAAGAGTGAGGCCAGATCACTTTCTAGACATGCTGCATCTCATAGACTAAATGAATGAGTCTACGCAGAACTCGCATGTTGAAGCTTTCACCCCACAGTGATGGTATCCAGGTCTATCTTGGATTTCCCCTGCTTTCAGAACTGTGAGAACTAAGTGCTTGCTGTTTAAGGCACCCACTTTAGGATATTTTTGTTACAGCAGCGAAAATGGTTTGAGACACCACATATTCACTTGCCTGGGACGACAATGAAAAGTCCCTTTTGAAGAGCCAGTTTGCCCCTGTTGCAAGACTTGGCAAGGCATCGTCAGGGGCAGGGTAGGACATTTGGATTGGTTTACTAACACTCATCAAATTATTTTGAAGTGAGGATTTTCAATTATGTGCTGGAAGGAATAAAATATTCAAGCATAATGGGTTTAATTAATTTAAAAGCTTCTTTTTTAAGATGATGCAATAATTGGCATAAAGCCGAATGCCTAAAATACATATGGGTGAGAAGGATTTAAGTGTTCAATTAAAATGATTTGAGTTTTATTGCTTGTGAGAGAGGTATTTAAGTATGTAAATGGGACTGGTCCCCCATCCTCTCAGCTGGGAGGCAGCTTCTGCCTGCCTTTTCTGCTTAAAGGTGTCTCCCTTAAGGACTGTCAGTGGCAGGAAGCCACAGAGCAAGCCCAGGCTGTGGACCCTCTCTACATTGCCACTTCCTTGTTTCTCAAACGCAGCAGCACCACCCACCTCAGGACCTTTGCACTTGCTATTTCTTTTACGCTCTTCCTCCAGCTGTCTGACAGCTTTGCTCCTATACTTCTCTTATGTTTCTGCTCAAATTTCACATTACTTGTGAGGCCTTCTCTGAAGCAAGAATCCCTTTGTACTGCCCTCCACTCTCTCCCCTTATTAAATGCTGCTTGTTTATTTGCATATTGTTTGTTTCCTTCATTCATTCATAATGCCTGGCCCTTACGAAGTACCCAATTCAAGTGAAGGTTTGATGTTGTCATTTTTTGTAAAATGATTTAATACCACGGTAAGGGTTTCTCATTATCTCATGAGGGGCATTAAGATTTGGCAATATTCATTCAGCTTAATTATTTCCCGCTAATATATTTCAAAAGCGCATATTTTTTTCATACCAAAAGAATGTAGTCAATAATCTCAGGGCTTCCAGACAGAGAAATGTGTCCAAATCTCACATCTTTTACTAATGAGCAGTATGTCCTTGAGCCATTTAACTTAAATTCTATGAGCTCACTTCCCTCGCTTCTAATATGAGAATTAAAATTCAACTTTCAAGGTTGTCGTGAAGATGAAAAATGAAAAAGTTCAAACCCTCGAGCTCATAGTGGGCCCCACAAATATTCTAAATGAGTAGATGGCAAAAGAAGGAAAATAAGAGAATCAGTGCCTCCTTATTTATGCCAGTCATTAGCTCACCACCAGCCACTGTGAATGAAAAAGCCTAGCAAAGTCAATAAAATGTGAAGTGAAGTCTAACTCATTTTTACAATATGACCTACTTTCTGCTATTTTTGATTCGCATGAACGACTGAAGTTGCAAGGAGCTGATTCTGCAAAGACTGTTAAAAGCAGCAGAAATTTTCTTTGCTTTTCTTCATGCTTTTCAGCTTTGAGAGATAAGAAAACAGACTTTAGGCTACAAGAATCCTTTGAAAGACCCCTGGCAGCCATCCTACAGTGTGACTTTCAAAATCTACGCAGTGTCAGAGGTAGCTGCGGATGGGGCATGGGAAGCACCTGAAGGAAAGTGGTTTTTAATTCCACTCAATTATGCAGCTTCCATTAGGCCTGACTAATGCCCTAAGTAGATGATTCTGATCCTAGCATCTGAGGCTTTGCAAAAATACAATTCTGAAGGATCATCCCCCTTCCTAGGTAGTATCAGTAGATATGTCTAGCCACAGGATTTGCCGGGAAGGCCTCGCTGTACTGTTTCCACTCAGGACAGATGTGCTTATTGGATACTGACCTGCAAAGCAGTCAAGCGCCATTGAATCAGACAGCAAAACAACTAAAAGAAAAATATTTTCAGCTGCTTTGGAGTTATCCTTGTAAAGACCATTGTCTTTTCTTTTGAGGACTATACTTTTCTTTACCCAACTTAATCTACCTGCTATCGAAGCTAAAAGAAGGAAGGCTCATTTTCCCACAGGGCTAAACAAGTATTAATGATCACCAACCAAACTATCTCTTAATTTTCTTTTCTTCCCATTTGCTTGTTGGCCTTTTAGCGATAGAATGTATAGATTTTCCTTCACTTAAGGATGTTAGCTTGAGATGGAGGCAGCAGGATACTAATAACAAAAGACTGGGCTTTTTGTTTTTATTTAGCTTTTCGTGTCCCAGGAATTCTGCTTTATAAACTGGAGTGGAGATGGGGACATCTTATTCTTAGGAAATTCTGAAGTAGGCAGATGGAGAACATCCTCTTGGGTAACTATTACACTTAAATTACTATATATATATATATATATATACCTACTGTATGTTCCAACCCAAATGTAAGTGAGAACAACTGCTCTGTTCTACAAATCTACTATCCAAATTATGATCACAATAAAATCATGTATCCAGATTTCTCAGTTATAAGACACATAGGGATCCTACTCAAAACTAAATCAATACCAAGGGAGAGCATGAACCAGACCTGATTGGCCTCAGCGTAAAAGGTAGGGACAAAAGACACGGACAGTCTTTCTACAAAATAACAAAACACACACACGCACGTGTGTGTACACATGCACACACAAAGTTACAGGGATGCCAGCTTTGTTTCTGTAACTAAAACTTCAAATCGAACAACATATGCTTTGAAACCATAACATGAGAAAAAAAAGATTTTAGGATTCTCTCAAACACCAGCACAGGCCCTGATCCTTTTCAGTTGCAAGCACAAAGGAGTGTTGATGAATTCTCCTTCTTCTGGCGAGCAGCCGACTCCTTCAGGGGAAAGAAAAAGGCCACTATGACAGAGCCTTACTTCAGCTGAAAAATCTGGCTGCCCCACCACCCACAGTCACTCCCAGGCCCTTTCATAAATGGCTCCCATTGGAGCACAGCATAGCAAAGAAAATCCTCTAAATATCAATTGCTGTCATTTCTTAATATTTTCTGTGATGGCTTGACTTGCTAAAATGACAGGGCTTATTATTTTTAGCTTCCAGCTTTGGTGAGTTGATCAGTCAAAACAAAGTATTAAAATAGCATCTACTTGGTAAATTGAATTTCTGATGACTGCATCCTAAATTCATATCCACTACAGACTCAAATAAAACTGGCTTTTATGCAGTTAGAAAATTTGAGAAGAAATTACAAGCATCTATCTCAAAGAGCAGGGATGAAGAATTTCTTTTGTTTCAAGTACACTATTTTGAAGTCAAACCCTAAAGTCAGCCTATGAGAAATGATAGATTCATTAAATCATTTTAGAACAAATAGAAAGTGAAGAGGTTCTTTGAATCCCCTCATGCTCCATCCAGAATGTGTGAAAATGATTGAGATCCCAGTTAAATGTAGTACTTTAGTAAATAAATCAGTGATAGTTTCATGTCTTTTTGTTGAAAAAAAATAATTTTTTCCTTTGAAAATCTCCTCTCTAATAAATCTAGGTACCTATGAAGTTAGCCTATGGTAATGCAAGTTATAGAATGTATTTTACCATTTTTTATTCTTACTTTAAGAAGCAACACAAGTATTAGGAAAACTGGATGGGGAATCCTGTAAATCTTTACTATCTTTGCAACTTTTTCTTGAATGTAGAAATATACTAAAATAAAAGGCTTAGTTTTAGAAAAGCAACAATTGTTTCTTTATTGTAGAATCTTTGGGAGACCACAGAATTGTGTAGATCATTTCATAGGTGTATTTTCCCATGTTACTAAACATTCTTCATAAACATTTTTTTAAGAGCCACATATCATGACATCATGTAGCCAGACCAAAATTTGTTTAATCATTCTCCTATATGAAACATTTAATGTGTTTATTTTTAGTTATTGGAATGCTAATTGCTAATCACAAACAATATAGTTCTGCTCAAAGTGTTTTTCTATTTCTGACAATTTCCTGAGATGGACGAACACTTTTAGATGCAATCAAATCACTTTCTATAAAATTAACCTTTCCCTGAAGAACACGGATCACCCAGTACTGCCACATATGATAACCTCAGAATGATGCGAATTCACCCCTTCATTTCCTGGGAAGAGCCTCAGGACACACTCTCTGCTGTGAGTCAAGGTTGGGGTCACCAGGAAAGGTGAGAACTACATAAATGTCCCCACTAGCCAATCCTCCTGCTAGTGAACCATCTCCTGATTCAGCTGCTCTCAAAGGCCAGGGACATGTACAAAGCCTTAAGAAATCAGAGTATCAGGAAGGTGAGTAAGACAAGATTCTACCATGAGTGTGAAGGGGCATATTTGGGCCAAGATTATTCTCAACAAGGGAAGGACAGAGATTCCTGGATAATGCCTATACTGACACTGGAAAAACCTCAACTCAGAGTAGGAGTATTATTTCTCTAAAAGTTATGAGTAAATGTGGAGCATTTGTGTTTATCAGAATGACAGAGGGGGAGAGAGAGAAAGAGAGAGAGAGAGAGAAAGACAGAGAGGGAGAGAACAAGCCTCTTTCTGTCTCATATTGTATCCAGTGTATCCAGTCTACTGGGATTAGGGTAGTGCAAATCCAGTCAGTGGACTGGTCTAGCAATCACCTACCCTTAATCCCAGCACTGCACTACAAATCAATCACACACTCTAGATTCACCCACCTCTGAAAAAACCCTATGACCACATGAGGCTTTGGGGGGACATCTAGATATAAACCATAACATAAACCTCTCACCTGACCTTGGCCCTGTCACTTAGCTCCTGTAAGTCCCAGCTTCCTCATCTGCAAAGCAGAGGTAAACAGACACCCTTTACAAGGTTGCCATGGGGTGTAAAGGAGATCATGAATATGAAAGTATCCTTCCCAGGTCACATGGACAGGTTCAACTTATGTTAACCCAATGTGCTGCTAGTTAATAATGATTCCACTTCCTCCACCTTTGAGGTAAACAGCTCCTGTCCTTGATAGCTGCACCTGGGACAATAAAATATCAACTGCCTTGTATGCTTCGAGGTAGATAAAAAAAACAACTTCAAGAATATCAAAATGTAGAGATAGAGCTAAAATACAAGCACACAGTGCTTTGGCTGGTAAATGTTTTCTCTGCAAAGGTAGGATAGCGACTACCCTGATAGCAAGACAGGTGAAAAGACAAGAAATTTAGGTTCAACCTCAAGGCCTGCTGGAAATTCACTCTGAAGACAAATGGAGTAGATGCCTTGCAGATAGCTGGACCTCTACACACACCCACACTCACACACACAAAACCCAAGCAAAAAAAAACAGCATGAAAAAAATCCTGGGCCTGGGGCTTTGGAGAAAAGCCAAGTAGAGTCACAACTAACATACACAGCAACTGTGATAGAAGGGACAAAGTTAAGCACCACACTGGAACAGGGCTGGTGCTGATGTAAGAACTACGCATCCATGACAAAACACATGAGTTTTGTCCTAATTACCAAATTCAAATGCAAAGAAGAGTTTTAAGAACTTGAAGAATGGCTGCAGATTTAGTTTTTAGAAAGATTACCCAAGCACCCCCTCCAGCACACCCCACTGTGACTGTAGGAAATGAAGCCCCATCCCTCAGGTGGAGGTGAGTGGAATGAGTACTGGAAAAGGAACGCGGAGAGAGGAAGTGATGAAAAGGGCAGGCGAGACAGGAAACAGTTTGTAGGACTGGTGGGCATGAGAGGTTCATCAGCCCCCAGAGCTGGTTCCTGGCCACACTAGGATGTCCAGAAGTGGCACTGCCCTGCAGGATCTCAAAAATACAACACTTAAAGCTGTGTGGAAGAGCCTTCTAAAAATAGACTAGAAGTAAGCTACCTTCCGGCCCATTTCTTTTTCTCTCTTTTAAAGATTAACCACCCTTCAGCTGTGCTAAAATGACAGGGAAGCAGACTGGTGGGGTCCTGAGCAGGTGCTGCTGTTTACTCAACAGGCCTGACACGATGGCACTGTTTGTAAGGACTACAGCAAGTTTCTGGGCTTCAAACGCTCTAGCAGTTTCCTTAGGGAGAAGCAAATTATGCAAGGAGAATGACTTGAATTAAATTTAAAAGCCTGAACCCTGTGTAGCTGATCTTTACTGTATAAGCTATTTTTTTAATCATAAACTGCTTCAATCCCTTTGATGACAGAATCTATTATTCTACTAGTGCTCCTGAGAGGTCACTGTTATTGAAGTAACTTTCGTAGTCCTTTTAAAGATACAGATAATTAGCAGTATGCCTCTCTTCTGTAAAAGAACAGTTCTCCTAAAAGCCAGTCACTAACACATTTCAATTAGCTTGGCTGATACTGGGAAATTTTTCTCAAGCAAAATGGTCTGGAACTAAAAGTGATCAGGGAAGGGTCATATTTCATCTATTCACATTTCTTTCCCCAGGGGCAAGCATACTGGCATACTGTTGATATGCAGTAACAGTTTGTTGAAAAGCTAGACTAAAGAAAAACGCACAGATTTTTTATTAATTTGATAATGCAATTTCTGAAATTTGTTATTTTACATCGAGGCATAATTTATATGTAATAAGATTCACCCGTTTTATTTTAAAGAGAATTTTTTAAAAAACAATAAACATGATACAGAATTGCAGCTTGATGAGTGTTGACAAGTATATGTAGTCATGAAACCAGCACCACAATCAGCCGTCAAAACTCCCTGTTGCCCGTCCGTAGTCAAATCCCTCCGCAGGCCTGTTTTCACCCCCATACTTCTGTCTTCTCTAGAATGTAATATTAATGAAATCGCAAAGTATATAATCTTTTGGAGGTGGCTTCTCTTATTAGCATAATGATAATGAGATTTATCCACTTTGTTGTATGTATTACTAGTTCATTCATTTTTACTATAGAGTAAAAATTCTGTTATATGGATATAACAAGATTTATAGTTCATTTTCCATTTGATGTATAATTAGACCATTTCCAACTTCTGGCTATTATGACTAAAGCCACTATAAACACTCAGATATATATCTTCATAAAGGCATGTGTTTTTTTCAGCCTAGAAGTAGACTACATTATATGAGAAGCAAATGAATAATTTTAAAAGAAATTACTCATGTCTTTTCCAAAGTCTTTTCCAATTTACATTCTTTTCAGTAATGTATGAGTAATCCATTTGTTTTATATCATCACCAACACTTTATATTCTCTGTCTTTTAATCTTAGTCATACTCACAATGCATGGTATATCTCAAAGTAATTTTAATTTAAATTTGCCTAATAATTATTGAGTATTTATATATGTACTTTTAGACCAATTATAGAGAAGTTGTGGTGAGCAAATATCTTTTAATGGAAATAGAAAAACTACATTATTCATTTGGATTTCTCCAATACATTATGAATAATATCTATAAACAACTTTATCAACTAATCAAGGCTGACAAAACAGATTTTTCATTTCTGATTTTTCACAGAAAATTTCCTAGGATGAATTATATACCTTTATGATTCCTGGAAGGTCTTAACCATTTTCCTGCTAACTTAAGGCCTTTTTTCCCTAACCTTCCTGCTTTTGCCCTTAACAAGAGAGCAAATTCCCCACCTTCTACCAGCCACCTGGGTGCCATGCTTTTAAATTTTAGTCTGTGTTTTCATCTTTTCTCTGTCTCTCTCAGAGGCTACTGCTAACTTGTGTTTACTGTTTCGGTGCTCACCTAAAATGGCTTCCTGCACCACAGCTGCTGTAATGTGTTGCCATGCAGCCAATTAGCCACAGTTCCATGTTCATTTAAAAGTAAGTTTCAGTGGCTTGGAGCAAAGGCCTGAAAGTCTCTCTAAGAATCAAGCCAACAGGATCCTCTGCAGTGTTTGATAATATGTATTTTATAGCTCATTTCCTGGTGAGGGCTCTGTTTGACAGATAGGGGAAGCCAGTCAAGTGTCCTCTGATTCTGTGAGGAGAATCTCTGTATCAAAAGGCTTTTGGGAAACCCACATATCAATTCTTAGGGATCCCAGAAGGGGCCAGTGTTTCTAGTTCCATAGTTAAAAATGACACCACACAAATATGATCATATTTGAGGACAACAAATTGGGGCAGTAGTAGGGCTGGTGCTCTAGTGCAGTGTCCTAAAATAAGATCCCAGTTGTCCTTTGTGTTCATTTTAATGGCACCACTCCCTTTGTAGAGAGCTTCGTGCTCACTGAAATCCTAAGGGGATGAGAAACACAAGGTCTCCTTCCTCCGGCAGATAACACAGCTCCATCCCTCCCGGAAGTGCCGATGGCCTTGCCTCTCTTAGTCAGTTGTCATCTGTAAAATGAGGATAGTATAGTGAGGAATCATCTTCAGTGTATCCTGTGCCAATGAACATACAGAAGAATGTGAGAGTGTGCTGTAAACATGAGTATGGGAGACCAGAATTATCTCAAAGGGGAAGAAGCCTAAATTATCAGGTGTCCACCACAGTCCGAGGCTGAAGTAGAAAATCCCTGTGAAGGAAAACAAAGACGCACATCCCTCTACCTGGAGTGAAAGGACAGTAGCCCGACAGTGAGAATGGAGCTATAGTCAGTTCTGCCTGGAAGGAGGAAGCTGTAGGAAGGATGATGTCATACATGCAATGAGTCTGGCTCTGGCCTTGTGCCCGCTCTGAAAATCAGCTCTGTCCCTGAGCTTCTGCCAGCGCCTCACAGAAGACAATTCTCATTCCTACCTGCTTTCCATACCTGAGTCTACCTTGAACTAAACTCAACATCCAGCTCCTCTGGAACCAGCGTTTCAGGTGGCTTTTGTTCATCCTCATCCATGGAAGATTTTCCTCATTAGAATGCAAGTTTCACGAGGGCAAAATCCAGGTCTGTTTGTTCTAAGAAGTATCTTAAGCTTCCAGCACAGAGCCTGGCATACAGTAGGCCCTTGATAATGTTTGTCATTTGAACAGACTGAGGTCCTTCAGCTTAAGTCCTGGAAGGCTAATGGCCATGGTTCTATTAGCTGGGCTTTTGATATTTATATGCTCTCTTTCCCATCTTGAGGTCATTTGCGTGGACATCTTGGGATACTCCACAGTTGCCTCGATCCCCTGATGCAAAGTGACCACCAGAACCCAGCCTGTTGCTGTGATTCTCAGACCAGGTGCCTTGGCCACCACTACCTGCAAGGTGTGTTTGTTGGCACAAACCATCGGTAGGGCTTCTCCGCCTGCCTCATTTGGCTTTGTTAATTAGTCCTTGCTTAGTTATAACTGGGAAATTTTTTAATCTAATTATGTACAAAATTATGTAAAATTTATCAAGATATGTATTTTAAGATGTTCATTCCTGAAAGAAAGTGGAATAATAAAACTGTTAAGGTAAAGTTGGTAGCTACACGTAATGGGCTCTAAATTTGCTATCAAATATTCTAAAGAACACTTGATGACATAAAAAATGGTCTAATATTTAAAAAGTTACTAGATTTTGTGCATAGTATGCTCTTAACACACTTTTTAAAAAGGAGCAATACTCTCTAGGAAATTGAATCATGGGTGACTAAAGTTTTTCATTTACATTTTTCTGCACACTCAATTTCCACAGTAAGCCTTTATTACTTTTATGATATGAAAAAAACCAGTAAATGTAGTGTTGTAAACATGTCCCAAAGTAGACATGACTGTGCCTTCATGATACTTAGCTCAAGTTTCCCAGCTATTAGGGTCTAAATTACTAGCCTATGGTTATTGGTAAACCTAATTAAATAAACAGGATGAATACAGTTTGAATTTTAATTTGTTCCTATTTTTGTTAAAGCTAGTAAATGAACTGACAGATTGAAGCAGGGTATAGGTCTATCACACAGCACACGGCTCTTGTCTTCTGGAAAGTCCTGTATCATGTCTTGTTAATTATACTTTCTTGTGGACTTTCCTCACTTCTCCCACAAGGCAGCCAGCTAGCTCCCCAGGGATGTTCCTCGAATGCCTAACACAGAACCCTGCATAGAACAAACTGTTGAACCACAGATGCTTATTGAGCAAATTAATTTTCTGAGTGTACAAATTGGTTCCAGGGCAGTCAGCTTATTCCAAAGTGACCCTGGAAAAAAATTATCAGGCAATCCAATGCAAACAATCTCTTGTTTAGTCAAGAAGTCCTTCCCCTGTCCCTTTGATCACCACAGAATAAAGACCTGTGCTTTTTAAATAAACACATGTACAAATTTGGAAGGAAGCAAGCTGTCTTTCTTTAATGCACAACAAAATTCCAAAAGAGAAGCAATTTGAGAGGCAGATGGGGACAGCTGAGATGTTTGAGTAATCCAAGTTATTACATAGTCATGTCATTGATAGAATTGGTTATTCTATCAAATAATTAATTATGTAAGTCGTACCATGCTGAGTTTAGGAGCTCTTGTAGGTTTCCTTCATCATAACCTCATCCTCAGCCTTTCTCAACCCCAAGTTTCTCAGGCATTCCTAGTCACCGTGTTCTTCATGCAGTAAACAGTTCTTCATTTGAAGTAGGTGAGGTGAATGTTAAGTGATACTCAGTCAACGCATTTTCAAGATTTCACACACCGTTGTTATAAATAAAATTAATCATTTTGGTTTAAAGCAATTTGTAAATGTTTTTCTTTGGAATAACATACCACCCAAATGCAAACCAAAGATCCGCTGCGTTCGCTGTCTTTATGGTAGCACTCATACCACTCATGTAGTATGACTTTTAAACTTTAGCATGCACCAGCATCTCCTGGATGGTTACATATGAACTGTGGAGCCCTGACTTGAATTTCTGGGATCTCAGTGACTTAATCAAGATGTGTTTTCTCAAAAGGAATACATGTTCTTTACAGGGTGATGGGAAGGCCTTGCTCCTGACACTTACTCAGAACCCAGGGTTCTGGTGCACGCTATGATTCCAAAATATAAGGATTACTCAAAAACAAAAACAAAGAAATGAAAGAGAAAGCAAAGGTCTCTGACAATAACGGAACACGGCTGACAACTGAAGGAATTTGCCAGAGTTACAACAATCTGAGTGGCAAAATAAATAAGGTAGTATTCGAATATAACCCAAAGTATAAAATACAACATCTACACACCCCTACTGATATGACTACATAAATAAGAGAGGAAAAATCCAAACAATCTAGACAGATACTGTGCCATTGGGGAAAAGTCTCAGTCCCCATCACTTACGTGTGGGCCAGGCACAGATACTAACAAACTCCATCTCAGCCTGGTGATCAAGGCCCACATCAGGAAGTCACATTGGTCATCTGTACACTCACTAAATTGTTAATCAAAAACATTACCTCTGTGGTCTTCTTCATAATTAGATTGGGCTAGTGAAATCCACATAAAGTATCAACTTTATTTATTACATTTTAAAAAATGAGGCCTGGGGATGTAACCCAGTAGTCGAGCATTTACACAGCATGGATGAATCCCTGGGTTCAATCCCCTGGCACCACCAAAAAAAAAAAAAAAAAATCAAGGCTCAGTGAACAGGCACTATCTCTCGGTAGTCACCTTCATGGAGAACAAGAGACATGTAACAGAACTGGTCCCTGTAATGAAATGTTCCACACCCCCCACACACACAGGGGAACAAGGACCAGGGAGCCGCCCCAAGTTTCCGGGATGGAAGTAGCACAGCTATATGATAAACAGTGCGAAGAATTCCACGGCACAGGCTTGCATCCTCTTGAAGGGAAGCCTTGATTTGCAGAGTGGGCAGAGTTAACTGGGAGCTGACATTTCATAACTGAGCAAGCTGCACGGTGTCCACACGGAGGTTATCTATGCTGCATCTAGTTTTTTCCCTGTTTTTCCATTTTTCTGTGTTTCCTCCGGTTATGTATTTCAAGAGTTCTAAAGTCTATGTCTAGTTATTATTTTCATTTGATCTCAGATCCAGTATGATGTCATAAATAAGCAGGCTATTAAAGAGTTTTTTGTTTACTCAAAAGGCATAGATGAGTTTAAATGTCTCACTCACTTATTTCAGTAAAATAAAAGGAACAGACTCTTTTGCACATAACCGTTCTCAGCAAAGGCACAAAGTAAGCCTTTCAACATGCCTAGTCTGAGCAGATATCAACACATTAAACTGAATGTGTTTCCTTTTTCCTTCCCATTGTTCACTTCAGTTCTCCGTTTTTGTCTCTTCTTAGAAATAGTCCCATCGTATTTCTCATCTTCTCAATGTCCATTGCCTCTTAAGAGCAATCTTCCCTGTTAATGCTCAGCTCTTGCCTCTGTTTCCATTTTTTTCTGCACAAGTGTAGCACATTTAAAATTTTGGCTTGCAGTCACATATCTGGAAAGCTATAAACACATGACACTCAACAGGCAGGTCTGGCTACCTCCTTCCAAAGGGCACAGTATGACCTTCAGATTGCCTGCAAACTACAAAAGTATTTCCTTCCATAAACAGGTATTTGCATTCTTTACCTGCTGTTGAGGAGTGACAAGGAAATCTTGCTTCTCTGTAGGAGTTTTGTGGTGACAATAGTATGAGGTGCATGTGTTCATTTTCTTTTCTCTCAAAAGCAGCAGTTTTTATGGCAGAGACATATGGCCATTCAGATATGGTATACACTCTTAAGTCCCACATGAGGAAGAAATATCAATGGCCCCATTTCAGCTAAGTGTTATGTGATCAGGCCTTGCTATGTATTTTTCACAGTTTAGAATTAAGTCACAGCTAAATTTGGGGAGCAATCTCTCAAACTATAACTATACTTGGATGGATGAATTTTTTTAATTTTAAAGATTAAAAAAACTAACAAAACAACAATGAAAACAAAATTAAAACAACACAAAACAATAAAAACAATACATGACCTCAAAACAAAATAGGAATTAACAATGGTTGCTACCATACATACTGTTATCTTCAACATAAGAATGGAAGATTGATCAAACAATTAAAGACAGTAAGGAGTAATAATAAAAAAAAAACATTGGAAGAGATGCAGAGCTTCACCATACAAGATGGTAGGAGTTCAACAATGGTTCTTATACTGCATATTGTTGTTTTCAATCAGTTATTCTGATTACCAGATCAAGCATGCAAAGTTGGTCAAGAAAAAAGAAAATTTTAAACATTGACTGTTCCTTTCAGTAAACCACAGACATCAGCAATACACCTATCCCAGTTATCCTTGTATATATATAAATTGTTTTTCATTTTAAAGAGAAAAGAAAAAAACAACAAAAACAACCACATAAACAAAACAACATAGAGAACATTAAAAATGATACAGAATTTCAAAACAAGGTTATAGGATATTAACAATGGTTGTTATACTACATAATGTTATCTTCAAAATGGTTGCACATATAACCAGATATAGGCATGTGGACTGATCAATTTTTAACCTATTAACACTGTATTTTTCTTAAATTATCTCTTTGCATATCATCCTTAAGAAATTCTCATTTTTGCCAGGTGTAGTAGCACACAACTGTAATCCCAACACTCAGGAGGCTGAGGCAGGAAAATCACTGAGTGTTTGAGACCAGTCTGGGCTACCCACCTGAACTACATAGTGAAACTCTGTCACAAAAAATAGGAAGGAAGGAAGGAAGAAAGGAAAGAAGGAAGGAAGGAGGCAGGGAGGGATGGAGGGAAGGAGGAATGGAGGGAAGGAGGGAGGGAAGGAAGGAAGGAAGGAAGGAAGGAAGGAAGGAAGGAAGGAAGGAAGGAAGGAAAGAAGAAAGAAAGAGAGAGAGAGAGAGAGAGAAAAAGAAAGAAAAGAAGAAGAAAGATCTCATTTCCCTTAACTGGGTCCTCCTACTTGAAACTACTTTCATTTAATTGCAAGTTTGCTAAGGTGTCTTAGGACTTCTAGGCTTGCCAAAATTGTGGCTTGTATTTTCTCGAGTGAGATTATTTAACTGTGTATTTACTACACAGTTCTCATGAGGGCCAGGAGAGATTAATACAAGCTACTGAGATTCACAACTCATTTGAACACATGTCATGTACTTTGGCCCAGGCTCCAATAACACCATCCACACTTACTCTAAATTGGTGTTCCCAATCCCTTTATTAGAGATAATGAATTCATCTCATGGCCAGGAACAGACAGTGATTTTCATGGTCTCAACTGATATGAATCAACCCTGTCAGGGTTGGGAATATGTCTTAATTGCATACTCATTCTTGAGCAAAACCACTGCTTCCATTTGATTTCTTCCCCCTTTCACTTACTCAAATGATTTTCATCCCTACCTCACTCATCAACTTGTCAGTTGGGGAAGAGGAGCTATTTCCTTTCTTTGTTTGGGATTCTGGCTGCAACCCAAACACTATTTTCCAAGTAATTAACGAGCCCTGCAATGTCCTGGCTTGTGACCACCAGCCTCTTCCTTTGTTACGTGACATCTTGCCTGGAGAAGAACTGAATGCAAAAGCAAGCAAGGGCTGTCACTTAATGAAGAGAAAAGCTATTTTTAGGTGAAGATACCCTAAGTTTTTTAAAAATTATTTTTGTCCCATAGAAAAGTGACCTTTTGTAATTTAATCTGAGGCTCATGAGAAAGTCTCAGAAAGAGTAAAATCTAAGAGTTGTGGGTTTCTAGCAGACGGTCAAGAGACAAGATGGAGCAAACAATCTGACTGGGTGGCAAGAACTCCTCCTTCACTCCCATCCCCATCCCCAAGATGCTCAGCAAGGAGAGAGAAGACCAGGAAACTCAATTTTTGAAGGGCAAAAGAGGTAAAAAAAAAAAAAAGAAAATGGGCTTTTTCCCCTTCCTTATTCCTTAGCTGTAAAAGAATTAAATATTGAGGTTTTTTTCACCACACCAATTCATGCATTCAGAAAATAGGCTTTCAGTGTTACCAAAACATTTCATATTGTTCTAGGTGTAAGGACAGAGTACCCAATAAACAGAAGCTTCACCATCCACATACAGTCTAATAGGAAAGCAGTGGGAAGAATGAATGAGTGAATGGAGAGGCAGGTGACGATAAGTGCTGTCTTAGTCACTTACTCATTACAGGGACAAAATGCCCAACACCCACAAGTTAAAGGAGGACAGGTTTATTTTATTTCACAGTTTGTAAAGGTTTCAGCCTGTAGTTAGCTGGCTCCAAGGCAGGGTGGCATGGTTGAGGGGCATGGCACAGGAGAAACAGTCCATGGCAGAGAGGCAGAAAGCAACCAATAGCAAGCTTTCCTTTCCCTTTTTATTCAGTTCAGGCTATCCATCTACTGGTGGCTGCCACCCACACCCACAGTGGGCCCTCCAAACATCCACGCTCAGAACTACACTAAACCAATCAGTTATCACACCCATAACCCAGTACCACACACCCATGATCCAGTCACCTTCCAAGAGCCCACCTATGAGTAACATGAGGCTTTGAAGAGCCATCTAGATATAAACCATAATATAGGGCAAGGACGACGAGGAATGGAAAGTCTAGAGGATGGGCTGTTACACTCTAAGAGGTAGTAGGGAAGCCTCCCTAATGAACAGAACAAAGGACAAGGGTGCCTGGAGAAGAGAAACCCAGGCAGATGAGAGAACAGATACAAAAAACTCCATTAATTACTCTAAAAGGCTTAACAGTCTATGCAGAATTGAGTCACTATAGACAAAAACTTCTTCAGTAATTCTCAAAGCATTGATTTTACAATTTTTGAAGACAAATTATTAAAAATATGTTGCAGAACTTGGCCTGCTAGAGATAATTAATTAAATCTTTTCTGATGATTTAAATTATAACAATATTCTTTATTCATTCATGTACATATTGAATGTGCAATCCATTCATTACCCATTCTTTTGTTAACTGAACATCTAATCTTTGGTAGGTACTGTCCTAGTTACTGAGAATACTATAGAGGGCAAACTAGGCCCTGCCCTCTTGGAGCTTAGCCGATGATGTTATTAGATATTACAGCCACTATACTCTGAATTAGATTCCTAAAGGAATGTCCTAGGGGCTAGAAGAGCTCAAAACAGAGCCTGGCATCTTCTAGAGGATGAGAACACGTTTTGTAAGTAAGTGACATGAAGTTCATAAGAGGAGAAGAACATTCCAGGATGTAAGAATGTCCAAAGGTCCCAAGTTGGGAAAGAGCAAATTGGGTTTGCCATATTGAAAGAAAATATATGGCTGGTTACTAGAGGATGAAGAGAAACAGCAATATAACTAGGTTTGGAGAAGAAAGCTAAAGTCAAATCATGCTGGTTCTTGTAGCCTGAGCTTGGTTTTGGTCCATGGGAAATAGCATGAAAGACTTTGGGCAAGAGAGACATGATCAAATAAACATTTTAATAGGACTTCTTTGGCAGCATAGTGAGAAAGCAGGACCTACAGGGATAACATGAGGGGCCTTTCATTTCCCTCTGCTATTTTCTACCTATACTACCAGTGTCCTAGTCTGTGCAATGAATATCTCTTATCTGAATTCTTGCAGTGGGTTGGCCCCTCATATAGAGTCAGCTAGCCTCAGTGGTGGATTCAGATATAGACGATGATGGTGCTATCATGGGTGACTTCTACTTGGTTTCTGGAGTCATCATAATGCTTTGTGTTCATTTGCCCATTTGCTAGAAAAAAAGAAAAAGTAAGCAGACATCCTACTTCAGACATCAAACACACAAAGCGTAGTGTCTCCCTTCATACTGGCAGTAGAGCTAGTTGTTGTCAGTGCCTGGATCCCTAGTATGCAGGTCCTGGGTGTCTAGAGAGCTGGCCAAGCTGACCCTCTGCTGAGCGCATCCATCATCAAAAAGTTAGAGAAAGCCAGCAGGCTACCTTAGGCTCAGAATAAATGAGCTTCTGTGAATGACTTTTCTGTTTCAATTCTTTTGTAATGCCACTTAGGTGGTCGCACCTACAAATACCTGAGCAAGCTGGATGATTCATTAGGATCTGCTTTTCAAGACAGCAAAGCATCTAACAAAGATCCTTTAAAAAAAAAACCAAAAAGACAGCCAGGGGCTCAATGGCAGTGGCAGCAATTTGGAAGAACTTCAAGGATGGCTTTTAGGTTTGGTGGGGGGAGTCAGGAACCAGAGAACTGTTCTCACAAACAAAAAGCTTTTACAGTAGGTTGTCCTAAAAGAGACAGCAACGAGGGGACAAACAGGAAAGCATCCTCCCCTTAACACTAAGGAGACCTCGGGGAATCAACTTCATACAAAGAAGCAGGTGAAGAGAAGAATTTTAGTGACTTCATGAGTGATTTGTTCTTCCTCTTTGCTAAAAATAGCTGGAAGAGTCTAAATCACTCACTAGGTCTAAAAAAGAGGTATTCGTAAGTGGAACCAAACAGCACTATATGGATTCTTCTCCCCGCTTCAAAAATCCCAATGGACTTTATTCACCTCAGAATCACTCATGCATGGTGACAACAGTGCTAGCACAGGATCTGCCATCTATTTGTTTTCAACAGTGAGTAAATCTATCATAGATCCAATTCCTTCCTTTGAGTATAGGTTAAAGCAAAACAAACGGAAGACCAAACCAACAAAAACAGGCTTTCTATATGATGCATGTGCCTTGTATCTGTGCTTCCAAACTGGAAGATGTGTGTACCAGGGGACACATATACGCCAGGTGGCAGCAGGAAGGCACAAGAAAGATTTAAGTCTACCTTTCTGTAGGAATTGTATTATTTAAAATAATTTTTAATTTGAGGCAATGATGACATTTCATTGCATAGAGGGAAAACCCCATATGAATGTTAAGGATAAAAAAAATTTCAAGTACACATATTTCACTTTTTGTGGTTTCCCATCCTTATGCTAAATTAGGCCTCCACCTTTTTGTTGAGGGTAGAGATGGTTCCAGACCAAACTGCCTTAGGCAGTGGGCATAGTACCCACTTCTACAGCCAAAGAAAAGGTTTCATTAATTTTTAAATAAAAAAAAATTAACTCTTATGCCAAAAATCCCCAATTTAATATATATCAATAGTTTCTTATTTGGAATCAGTTACAAAATCTAATTTTTTTATGGAGGAAGAGGTCCAAAAATGCAAATGTGCCAAAACACACATGGCAAACATAGCCCTAGGTCGGTTGTTCTCTCCTCTGTGGTACTGGTAAACCTCAGAACACAGGAGACTGTGACCCTTCGTAAAGTATGGTGGTCCAAATACCACCAAGATTTGGTGCAACAAAGGCAAACATTTTAGGTTGAAAAGAATGTCCTATATCTTAAAGTGGGGTTAAGGTAATGGGTTTTCTATTATGCTAGCAATGATTTCCTTTTTGAAAATTTTAATTACGTGAAAAAGTTTTGTGAAAAAGCTAGGCTAAAATATTACAGGTTCTGGGGGGAGAAGTCATGAGGTTAATATACAAATGTCTAAAGTTTGAGAAATATTCAATTAGTTAAAATACCCCTCCCAAAAGTTTCCATAGATCATGAGTTACTTTCATCTCTCAAATGGTAAATATCACCAGAATTCCTACCACTGGGCTAGTGGGAAAATGAGAATTTTTGTATAGAAGTCTGAGTCACTAATTCGATTTTAAATCCTGTATACAACAGTTTTCAGATCTAAGGGCTTACCTTGTTAAGAGAGAAAAAAATGTTTCTTGGGACAAAGTGCCTCTTTTTACTGGCGCATGAAATGATCCTACAATAACGCTTGGCTTTGTATAGACAAGGGAGGCAGATAATTGATAAAGATTCCCCACAAGAATAAGACATTCACACAAAAATGAGATCAGCAAGGCCATCCCACCAGCTGGGACAAGTTTACAAAGGTCACACAGCCCTGGGGCACAAACTAATCAGCCTGGGGTCTGGAGGAGGCTGACTCCAGCTCCCAAGAGGCAGTGACACACAGGAGATTGTTTACCCTTTCTCAACAGACATTTGACACACTGTTCCCAAACTGCCTAAGCTTCTGTCAACAGGACAATGGAGAGTCAGAATAATTTACTGGGCCCGTGTTTGTAATATTCCCATAATTGTTCCATTTCTGTCTTGTTTTGGATGTACAGAAAGATATTTGCCCCCACTAACATTTAAAAGCAAACCAGGGCTGGGGACAGCACAGCACCTGCCTGGCGAGCATGAGGTTGTGAGTCTGATTGCCAATACCAAAGAAATAGTAAAAATAAAAATAAAAGCAACCCAGTCTTGCATGGTTTAGCTCCCCAGACCATCGATTCAGGGTTGAATGAGAAGCAGTGAGTAGTATCCAGGATCTCCTAAAAGCAGTATTCCAGGGTGTCTTTTCTTTCTTACAAGATTTTAGAGTTTTAACTTAGAAAGAACGGGCTTACAAAGCAAGAGGGCCTTATGTTGTTTCTAAAAGGTAACTAAATCTTCCCATGCAAGCTGGAAGACTCATTTGCTCTCTCCAAAACAGTCTATATATTTCTCATGAACATTTAAAAGAATTATACAACCAAAAATTTTTAAAAAATTATACAACTAATGTACTGTCTTAGTACATTTGTGCTGCTATAACAAAATATTTGAGACTTGGTAATTTATAAGTGATAGAATTTTATCTCTCAAAACTTTGGAGGCTAGGGATTCCAAGATGAGGTTGATGCAGGTTGGGACCTGGTGAAGTTATAGTCAGTAATCTGATCTCTTCAGATCTCTTTTGGGTTTTCCTTCTTCAGAGATGACTCTGCTATAGGAGATATCCTCACACAGCAGAAGGGCAAAAGAGGGCTGGCTAATTCTCTCCAACCTCTTTTTACAAGATTGCTAATCCCATGCCTGAGGAGTCTGCCCTTATGGTTGAATCATCTCCTAAAGGCTCATCTCTTGACACTACTACATTGGCAGTTCAGCTCCAACATGAATTTTAGAGGGAACATAAACATTCAAAACATAGTACACATAAAATACGACATTATTACAAATATTTTTGGAGAAGACTGTGTAATATTTCAATTAGTTCACTCACTTCTGCCCACAACAGTTATGGCATTATCCTCACCTAACATTTGCACAAAATACTTCAGCTGGTAATAAGCAGATGAGGATTTGCACTCGGGCCTGCTTGGAGCGCAAGCCCATGCCCTTAGCCCTTGTATTAGAACAGTGACTAGAATAAAGCTGGTAGCCAGTACATTATTTGTTGAATCTGAATCTAGGTTAGGAACCGGTTTGTTCGATCTAGGATTCTGAGGTACAGTATTGTTAGAGCTACTTTATAGCTAATCGGAACTCCAGAATGAAAGAGTTCCTTAAAACTCCAGAATGAAAGAGGAGATTAGAGGGCTACATCTGATAATTGCAATTTTCCAATTTTCTAATATTTTCTTTTAACTCTACTTGTTGAAAGTCACTTAGGGTTAGAAAAGTAAAGTATTAAATTTAAATAAACGAGAAGAATGAAAAGATTTTCATACCAAAGTTTAAAGTTCTGTTGCTTTTTAAAAATGAATGTCTAAAGAAATTCATTCTTTTCACTGGGTTTCAGACAACAGAGCATACTGCATATATAAGAACTAGCTTACTCTTTCTATGGTATTTACTGTATTCCTGAAACTTTTCTAAAAGCATTTCATGTATTATCTCATTTTATTCTTATGAGAAAGGAACTATCATCATTCCTGTTTTTCAGAGGAGAAAATACAGGTACAGAAAAGTAAGCAAACCCTCAGTCAAACACTCTGAATGTAATTGCCGTCACTCCAGTGTTCATACTCTTAACCACTGTGCTGCTTCCCATAACAGTAACACTTAACGGGCACTTTAATCTGTTGCATGGGTCCCTTATGCACGCTATCTGTCTCACTTACCATTCCTAATAACCATGGAAAGAAGGGAAGGGGAAGAAAACAGTTGAAATGTGTCATGTACATGTACCAATTCCCTACAGTGAATGTGATCTTTACAGCATGTATTTATAAAAGTAAAAAAAAGAGTATATGGGTGCATGCAGGTATGTGAATGCATGCAGATATAGATTTTAGAAATCTGTTCTCTATTCTATCACTGTAAAAACTTTTGACACATCTCTCAACCCTTGAGAGAAAACCATTTTAGATATTCTACATGATTAATCGCATAAAGAAGTGTTCATACAAAGATTGCATTATGTTCTTCCTTCCATTAGGTATACTGATTGCATCTGGTTTGCAAGAAAAATACAATTCAGTTACACTCATGGTTTTTTTTTTCTTTTTTTCATTTTACTCTGAATTATAACTGCATAAGATAAAGGTTGAAGCAATCTTGAAGGACAGAGTTTAAGACAGACCTTGGATTTATAAGAGTTGGGAGAAAAATTTCCAATGCATGGTAGAAGCCAAGTGTCTCAAATCTGTCTGTACCCTCACTTAAGTGCTATGAGAATCACATTTTGTGTCTTGGTCACGGCCAGAACTGAGATGATTTGCGTTCTCCTCTTCACTTATTCAAATGTGTGGTTTGTCTTTGTGAGGTGTGATACACTAACCAGCACTGGGCGTCAAAGCCATGCCTGGGCCTCTCTCCGTTCCCAGAAGAACCAACTGTTCATCACAAAGATTACACGGTCTGTTGCCGGCACCCTGCCCACCCCGACCCTGGATTGATGCCTTCTCTTTGTCTGGGAAAGATGTTTCACTAATCAAGCTATCTCTAGCCCTCAGGACCAATGAGATGGCCTAATTTCATGCTTCTCAAATTTAAATGGGTATATAAGTCACCTGAGGGATCTTGTTAAAAAGCAGATTCTAATTTAGTAGCTCTGGGAGGCCTGAGACCACGCATTTCTAACAGTCTCTCAGGGGTGAGGTACACATTGCTGTGAAGGTCTGGTCCACAGACCAATGCAAAACTGCTTCAGAGAAAAGTATGTGTTTAAATATTTCAAGGATTCCCCCTTGGTTCAAATCCAAAAAAATCCATAATTTTTCCTTACCTTTACATGGCATTAAAAACTAGACAATTCTCAGAAATATCTATCCACTTTTAGCCTTCAGACTGTACAAAACTACCTCATCCCAAGCACGTATTTTTCCATAGATATTATTAAAGGCATCTCTTCTAAAACTGAGTCATGTGTTCTGTTAATTTCAGCTACCAAAAATAAGCAACTAATAATTTAAAATTCTCTAAAATGGTGACTTCTTGGTATAAACGTTCAGCAAAGCCTTGCCAACAAGTTATTTTGAATACAAAGATTGGTACCACTACGTAAATAAGGAACTGTTTTACTGTACAATTTAACGAACCAAGTATATGCAAAAAAAAAAATAAGGGAAAAGTCTAAGTTGATGAGGAGAAATACTTTAGAAGAATGACTTGTGATTAGCATATCAATAGGAATAAACAAACAGTAGTTTAAGACACCTGAGGCCACTTAAGGACTGAGGCTGTTCAACAAACTTCTTAAACTTCTGTTTATACTCTTAAATTGCCTGGTAAATTCTTTCTTCTAAGGCACTTTAAAAGGTCAAGTTCAGACCAAGACTCCCCTCTCAAAATTAATGAGGTTTTAACTTACTTAGAAATGCACAAGTGGTGTCAAGGTTACTTGATTGACTCAAGCCAAAGAACTTTCTAGAATAGCAAGATATTTTGGCTGAGTTTCTGCCTTTAAATCACTTCTCTTCTTAAGTGGGATATTTTCAAAGACATTTATTTCACCATACGGGAAGTATTACTAGGGCATTTGTGAAGCAGCAAAGTAACTCTTTTCTACCTTTTTTTAAATAACCAGAGAAGAGAGATAAAGGATATAAACAATGCTAAAGAAAAATTGCTTGCCAGCTTATTTTTTTCTTCTTTGAAAGGAATCCCAAGAACTAGAAACAGTAGTTCTCATTAAACCATAAAATTTGTAATCGAAGGTTAAATCACTGGACCCTTGAGTTGAACAGTTAGCCCCACAATGCTTCCATTACTCCAATGAATTACAGATGTTCAAGTCATTGGTGTTGAAAGGTTGTGGGTTCAGTCCAGCTGCACCCTTTATTGCCAGTGACATAGGTCCAGCCAAACTTTCCAGGGTTCAGGCTTCATCTGTAAGCAGAGATGATAAGTATATACTATATTTCATGATGTGGTGGTACAGAGACCCAGACCCACACAGAGGCTTCATACAATGGGTGTATGCACCACGGACATGTACCTAATAGCTCATTCTACTGTTTCCAGAACAAGGCCAGCTCCTGGGCATTAAAAAGACACATTAACCACAAGTCACAGGGAAGAACTGCAACCCAAAGCATATATTAAATCTGTGAACCACCTATGACCACGTATGACCCAGAATGAAAATGTAGATTGGTGTTCAACTGAACTCATCTTGAACTGGAAAGACAGTTAACACTCTTCCCCAAAGTGACTTTACAAATGGACCACATTTTGCCCATTAATTCCCAGGCTTTGGGCTTTTCTCCAGGAGGCCTACCTCTCCATCCGAGCTTGTTTAAGGAGCTTTTTTTTTCCTTCTCTTATTAATAATCGGTAAGAATAGTCCCATTACTTCTTCAAATTGATGTTTGTTATTTCTTAAAACACTTTGAACAGTTTTTCATAAGTATCTTCTGTTCTCCAAATCCACCCAAAATGCATATTCATAGAAAGTGTCATTACTCTAGCAGAATCAGCATTTAAGGCTACATCTGTATCCATCTTAGGATGATACTGGACCGCTAGGAAAAGAACTGCCTTGAACTGCTACCATCATGGAGAAAACATTCAGTGCCAGTAAAGAACTCAGCAAAAACACAAATATACGTGCATGCACACACACACACACACACACACACACACACACACACACACCCCTTGTGTACAACCCTTCTCCATCTGTAAACTATGATATTCAGAAATAGGGACTCACATTGCTTCTACTCTAACCCAAAACATTGCCTGTGAAGGGGGGATTTTCTCTCTTATCTTTACTATGGAAATAAATATCAGCCACAGAGAACAGCTGATCCCAGAGCTCATGGATTCACACGGAAATCTGAGCACCTAGGCTGGTTCCTCAAGAAAACCTGGATGGGAAACTCCTGAGCTTTAACTAGGACATCAGAGAGCCAGAAAGGGCAGTCAGAGCAGGCCTCGGTGACTCGGGCCTTCTGTCCTCATCCTTGGGCTCCTGAGGAATAAGATCTTGAGTAAAACGTTGAAATCTCTGGATGTTCATGTTCAGAACAAATGAGTCTCACAAGTCCAATTCATCTCCACGTTGGATTGTTAGAAATGCGAAGGTATTCTCTAGGGACTGATGTGCAGAGTGAAGTTTCTTCAATAAGCCAGAACATAGACTGCTGAGGGGGAAGTACTGCAAGTGATGACTGGATGTAAAGAGAAACACCATTAGCACCTATCTTATATGTTCACAGATTCATGAATTTGAATGAGAGCTATGTCGTGATGCAAAGGATTTAGGCCAGATTTCAAAGAGCACATTTTAAAATGGTATTAATCATCAAGTTAACAGGTACTCATGAATAGTGCTTTGAGACTGGAAAGCAGTACTCAAATAAGGAGCTTTTTGTTTGGGACACTGCTATTTTGATTTGGGTTTTGTTGGTAGGCTTGTTTGGTGCATGTGTGTTTATATGTATGTTTTCCCTCATTCTCTATTGGCCACACCTTAATTGATGACATATTTACTCAGATGATTAACTGTAGGTATTCATCTTGTCCAAGCAAGTCTTTTCTTGAGCAACCAATACACTGGAGCCCAAGGAGAAGGGTGGCTATGGCTCTTTATGAACTTCTGCTCACCGCAACTTCCCATACTGCTGCAGACCACAAGGGCTGAGGTTTGCCCAGAGGGCACCCAGTGCCTCCTCTCTGGAGCATCCCAGAGAGCCACACTCACGTGTGGGAGGAGGGGAGCTGGGTGACAGAGTTCTTGAGAGAAGGGAGAGTTTCGAAAGTTCTGAAGTATCTCTCAAAGTATGTGAGTGGGTACAAAATAGTAGAACAAAGTGTGCTAAACATTTAGGTTACAAAACATTCCTTCTCTTCAGCTGAAATCACCAAAAGGACTAGCTGGAGGAATCAGAATCTGTCTAATTTAAATCTCTTTTTAAAAGAATAGACAATCAACTCTGCTCCACCCAAAGAGGAGGACATCCTACCTCTGTTTTCACTAACTTGCACTGTTTTGACTAATAAACAGTAAGAAAAGTTACATTTGCTAACTTGTCATGGAAATGTCTGATAATAGTCATTAGAGGCACTGTTGCTGTCCCTGGGCTGTTGGCATTACAGTATCTACAATCTGTAGGACAAAAAAAGAATAGCGTCATCCTTAATAGAAACAGATCTGGAGCGTCTCTGCACAGGTGCTCCTGACTTGTATTCATGATGTTATCTAATCATTAGTTTGTATCCTAATATTGAGCCAGATGATTTTCAACTTCATTACTCAGAAATATTTTCTTTTGAGCTTCAGTTTCATTGTGTGTTCCCCACCACACACATGCCCTGAAGCCTAGGCACCCCCATTATAATAGAAAATAAAAAAGCAAAAAGTGGGCAACATGCTGTAGCACCACACCAGTTTACAGGTAGCTGGCCCTCCGTCCTCTTGGAAAACAGAAAAAGTACAGATTATGCACTTGGCAAATATCTGCATTGTCTACAGCATAGCAAGATTTATCCATCTGCTGCCAAAGTACACAACTGCAGCTGAGAGTATAAATCAATTCAATTCAACAAACACTTATCAAGCTCCACGTTGATTGCTGAGTCTTTCTGGAAAAGATACCATGCACCTGGCTAGTGTGGCTGGTTGGTAAGAAGTCTAGAATTATGCTATTCCTTCTTCTCTCTCACAAAAAAACAGATCATGAGAAAAGACACAACCAGTTCCCTTATGATCGGCATACAAGTATCTCAGACGGGAAAACATACCAAGTCCCAGGCATGCTAGTCCCTTTTTTGTAGATGAGCTCCTGCTCACCTAAATTCCCTTCTTATCTTTATAGTTTGCTGTATAAAAATACTGTCTCCTCTAAGAAATCCCCGATTAATTATGTAGCCACCCACCACCCTTCAGGATTTGGGATATAAAGATTAGAAGAACTATGTATTGAAATAAGTTACAGCATCACTTTTCTCTCACACACACACCATTTTAAAAATAAAGTGGGATTTTTCTTGGTTGCCAGGCTGGCCTTGAACTGAAGTTATAATCCACCTGCCTCAGCTTCCCAAGTTACCAGGACTATAGGCACACAACTCCCTGTCTGGCTTGCTCTATATCTCAAATTCAGACATATCAGGGATCTACTTTAAAAGAATTCTAAACATGCAGTGCAAGGGCAGAGGAAAACCAATCCTTGCAAACACTGAAGGAGTTTTTTTTTTTTTTTTTTTTTTCCTTACCTGAATTCCCCCTGGGAAACCTCTGAATGGAAATAAGCTACTTAGCCAAAGGTCAGGCTCCGCGCTACTTGGGGGTTTCTAAAAACTCATTTATGAGCTCTCAGATCTCAGTCTCTTCATCATTAAAATGGGGATAATTATACCTTCTCCACCTTGTGGGTTATCATGGAGGTCAAATGAAATAACAAACATGAACATTTTATGGCAACTGTTCATCATAACATCGATGGTTGACTTCATAGTCTCAAAGATACGAAAGGGGAAAAAAGCCTAAAAATACCACAATTTTTGTCACCAAAAGTATGCAACAAGGTCTTTAAAAATTGAGATGAAGTGTGCCTTCCTGTGTTCAGGCATAAGAGGTTTTAGAACAATGTCCATGAAACGGCTTTTAGAAAAAAAGGAAACTTTTCTTCTTTATCCTATTATCTTTCATTCCCTTGAATAATAAGAGGACACAGTTTTATTTAAGTTATCAGGTATCTAGCTACCTGGTGTCTAGCTACTGTAGCAATTAATCCTTGATTAATACCCAAAGAGTGCTGAGAGTAAGGAAAAACTCCTCATATCCCACTGAGACAGGGAATTCCAAACTCAGCAAACATTAGAATGATGTACTTTTTCAAAGTCAGCACTTTGAACGACGTCCTTTTCCTGGTACTAGATGAAGAGTAATGCCTCTGGCCTCAGGAAGCAAAGGATTCAGAGTAGAGGATACCAGACAGCACACCAGCAAACAAAGGTCAGTGAATGCCACCAGGTGCAGGGAAAGCCACCACACTCTGCTGGAGCGGCTGATGCCTAGGCCAAGTGTTAAGGACACAGCCACTGGCCAAGAGGTGTAGGAGACAAGTATACAACAAGAATACACAAAATCTGTGTGCTTTGTGCACAAGTAGAGAAGAATGTTCTACCATTGAAGTGTAGTGGCAGTGAGGACGGGCCTGAGAGGGACTAGCAGGGGAAGCAGACCACATCACAAGAGCCTGGGGCTGGGGACACAGAGCTGTGCTCCTTGGAGCGTAGCACCCACTAAACATGGGGCCACTCTGCCAATAAACGAGGCTAGCGGAGGATCTGGGACAGAGCAGTGTGTTGGTAGACAGCTGGCTACATCAGGTAGGCACCTACTATCTTCCTTCCAGACCCTCTGCTTTTGTATGCAATATTGGAGCTTCCTGTGAAGAAGAATATTTTGCTACTCAAACAGAAAACTAATGATAGCAGAAAAGGTAAACAGGGGAATCTCATTTATAAAATTTTAATAAAAATAACTCTTAGGCAGCAATACAAAATGCTTGTAACTTTTGTCAGTGACTTCTACCTGAGAAGGGTCGTTTTATTTAGTTATGAACAATGTAGAAAAATCAAGGGCTCTAGGTGATTTCAGACCTGTGAACACGCTGGAGCCCTGCTGGTGCTGGGCCCTCAGCCACCTGAGGATGACAGGGGCTGAGGGCAAGTCACTGGGAGGAACACCGATATGAAGACAGGTAGGTGTGCAGACCACTCCAGGCTGGCTGGAGAGTAAGTACTGCGAGACATCATCGAGGAAGCCACCACCTCAGCAGCTAACTTTACTGGTAATATTTTTTTTTAAAGAGAGACCAAGAATAGGGTGTGGGGAGTTAGTGTAAATAGGAGCAGAGTTTCAGCTGGGGAAGAGGGGGATGTTCTGCAGGTGTATGGCGGTGAGGGCTGTGCAGCAAAGCGCACATACTTAATGCAAGCGGAAAGTTAGTTTTTTGGGTTTTTTATATTTTCGTTTGTTTTTTGGAGGCAGGATCTCACTGTGTAGCCCCGGCTGGCCTCCAATTTGCCTCAGCCTCCCAGTGCTGGCATTACAGGTGTGTGTCACCACAAATTTTTACAGGATGTGTCTCTACAATAAGAGAAAGACAGAAGAGGCACAATTAAAAAGTAGTAAGATTTCCAGTAAGATCGATTCAGCTAGCAGTTGCTTCCTCAAATGTGACGCACAGATCAAAAGTACATTTCTCAAGAAATGAGAAAGAGAAGCATCAACTCCAACATGTCAGTGGCCTGTCAAAACTATGTCCCACTGTGTCATATTGTTTCCTAAATCAACAGAGAATTTTCCCCCTACAGGAGCCTGAATTCTTCGCATAATTTAGTTGCTAACTGTTTCATGCAGTCCACAAAGATGATGTGGTTAATGTTATAATTACTGTTGTAGTAGCTCCTTTGTATTTATTTAGGCTTCTCAGTAAACCAGCTGCTACCCTTTCCTTCCTTTGTTGTAGAAGGGAACCAAGTCAACACAGGTCTGGCCCTTGCCTTGTAAAGTGCAAATGGATTAAGATCTGAAACTACACCTGAAGGGGCTGGGGACTTAGCTCAGCGGCAAAAGCACCTGCCTGGCAAGTGCAAGGCCGTGAGTTCGGTTCCCGGTACCGGAGAAAAACCAAAAAAAAAAAGAAACTACACCTGAAACCAGTCTTCAGCAGGAGAAGTGAAAAACAGTGCTGTTTGCAGCCCCAAACCAGGCTTCCCGCTCCGTCCCAGACCCTCGCCATCTAGAAAGGCTCCTACTGAGTGCAAAGAAGGTGCCATACTTGTCAAATGGCAGATACTGCTGTTTGCAGGTGCAAAATATCCCAGGGAATTTAATAAGATTACATTGGAGGTGAAACTGCAGAGGTAAGAAATTCAATCTCAGTGCCCCAACTGATCGGTTCTTCAGTGTTTCAGATGTTTTCCATATGCAAGACAGTCAAAACTGTAAAATTCTAGGCCCCTTAATCCTGGTAGGATTTCACTTTACAGGTTGCAAACAACCCTAGAATAATGGTAATTGCATAGTGACTATTGATCTTTTAATTACTTGAAAGTGCCTTATAATCACCAAGTCATTAAGGGTATTATGAGATCTAAAAACTACAAGTCACGCGGGTGTTGCACATCAAGCTATTTGGCAATTCATTCATTGCTATGAGATGGAATGAAAGTTTTTTTTTTTGTTTGTTTGGTTTTTTTTTTTGGTTTTTCTCCGGTACCGGGAACCGAACTCACGAACTTGCGCTTGCCAGGCAGGCGCTTTTGCCGCCGAGCTAAATCCCCAGCCCCTGAATGAAAGTATTTTGAACTGAAATAATCTAAACACTTCAAATGCAGTGTGAGTATACAAGTGGGGGTCCATGCCGGGCTCTACCAGAGAACCTCATCATCTTTTCATCCGATAAGGGAAAGGACACATCATTACACACTAAGGCAAGACCCCTCCCAGACCCTGGGGCTCTGAATTAAAGACTGAGTGGTATAAAAGGCTTGGATGTCTACACCTCTTAGCATAGAACTGCTCAAAGAAATGCTATCAAGCCAAACAGGTACCTTAGGAGTGTATTTAGGCATCCAGCATAAATCATTTTGCTAATGGTTTAGAATATTTCTATGAAGAATTTTGTAGTTAGAAAAGCACAAGCTATAAATGGATTCATGGAAGCAGCTTGTGGAGGTCATACAAACTAGTGCTTTACTTAGAACTAAAAGGTGGAATACCTGCAAAGAACTCTGGAAACCATTCCCACCCAATACCTTCACTATACAGTGGTGTTCTACTTACAATTGGTTATAACCCAATAATTCAAAAATGCACTTAATGCAACTAAGCTACAGAGCATTATAGTTTTGCTTTGCCTAGCTTAAATGGACTTTAGCCTACATCTGGGCAAAATCATCTAACAGAGTTTATTTTATAATAAAGTGTTGAATAGCTCATGTAATTTATTGAACAATGTGCTGAAAATGTCTAATGGCTACATGGGTTTTTTTACACCAACATAAAAACAAAAAACCAAAAGTTAGAGACCATCTATAGAGGAAATCAAGTCCTAGAAAAGCTAAATGACTTGCTTCCGCACACACAGTTAATGAGCTGCAGGACCAAGGTCAAAGCCAGAAGGAACCACCAGCCTGAGGTCTATAGGCACACAACACAACTGAGGTCTGTCCAGTACAAGTCCTGCTGGCTTCCTCACCCTGCTTCAACCCCTGTCACTGACCTGACCTGGGCAGGCAATGGTAGTCACACCTTTGAGTATCATTGCTATATGAAGCCTGATATCCCCACAGCCTCATGGAATTGGCTGTGCTCTATACACTCCTGCTGTGGGGCCTGCAATACACTACTGAAGCGACTCATTTACATGTCTCGCTCCCCAAAGATCTGGGGACAGAGTTATACCACACACACATCTATAAACCCTGCCCAGAAGGTGGAGCAAAGCAGTTATTAAATGCTCATTATGAAGGCTCATGCTGAATAAATGAATAAATGCAAACAAAACCCCAAGACAGACAAGAGTGGTTAAGTTTCATCCCTAAAGGCAAACACATCCAAAACACAATTTATACCACCTGAAAGGCCATACCTTATCCCAGTGGCACTCAATCCTGCCACCATCTGAGAAGTTTGGGGAAAAAAATCAAAATCTTTACTCAGCTGTACAGCAGACCAACAAAACCCAAATCTCTAGACTAGCACCCAGATAATTATAGTATTTCTAAGTTATTTGGGAGATTTCTATGCACAGGGAGGGTTAAGAATCACAAGTAGCAATAAGAAATTCTACATAGTTCCCCAAAGCAGTTTTGGTAGCAACTCTAGAGGTCCTGCCACCTAGCAGAGAGAACAATCCTTGCATACGAGGCACACAGGCACTCATGAAGGTCTTCCATCTAGGGCAGGAAGGGCAGTCATTTAATTCATAATACCCAGCAAATCATAACACATAGTGGCATGGTCTTTGATTATGCAAACACAGGCATCTCTGAGGAAGAAAAACAGGCATCTATGAAGATGAAAAGCTCATCAGACCAATACTTAAAGGTAAACAACTCTCCCACCTGTTGAAGAATAGGGATAGAACTGTTGCCTACAGCTCTGGCCAACGCAAAGAAGGGACACTCTGAGATTAGGTAATAATCCTAAAGCCTTAGCTATAGTCAGATGCATCTATGGCTAAGAACAATGCTTTGCATGTACTACAGCACCTTAGAGACATTTTGTAAATAAATGTCCATTGACAGTTAAGCAGTCACCGTTTTGGCACTCCTAGGAAAACAGTGCTTGGGTGTGTTTTTCACTACAACTTTTTAAATTAAATGAAACCAGCTAGTACCCTTGACCATTTCATTAATTTATTTTAATAAAGATGCTTCTCTAAATAATGCAAAACTCTTTCTGAAAATATCAACATAACAGATCTGGCCTAACAGCCTGGTTTATAATGGAAAAGACAGCCCTGCAGCCATGTTTTACACAAACTGCCTTGGACCCAAAGGAAAGAGAAAACTGGAAGGCTGCGGCCATGGTGGGGGCACTCCCATGTGGAACAATGACATAAGGCACCTGGATACCTGTGCTCTCTGGAATAGTTCAAGGGCTATTAATATTCCTTGGAGGAGGGAGAGAGGATCCCAAGTTAAGTAAATTAGGAAAATATTGGCTGAAACAAAGCAATACTGTCTTGGTTACTTTTTTCTCGCTGCTGGGACAAAATAACTGACACCCAAAATTAAGGAAGGAAAGGTTTAATTTCGCTTACAGTTCGTGGAAGTTTCAATCTGTACTTGGCAGGATTATAAGGCAGAGTGGCACGTGGCAGAGGGCTGCGTCTCAGGGTGGCAGCCACAGCTAAGCAACAACTAACTTACACGGGGCGGAATGGGGGATGAATGCCCCAAGCACTCTTTTCCTGTCCCTTACATATGCAAACTATCCACTCCAGGGCAGGTGCAGCTCTCACACCCATATTCAAACTCTAATAGCCTGCCCCAAGGCTGCAGGAGGCTTTGGGGAGACACACAGACATAAACTATAACAAATACAAATGCTAATACTGCCTCCCTTCAAGAAGGAGGACTGGAAAGTCGGTGCACTATAGAGATGCCTGCACACCCATGTTAATTGCTGGCCAACTCACAGTAGCTACTGTAAGCTGTGGAACATAGATACAGTTTCATTCAGCCATTAGGAGAAATGAAATCATATCATTTGCAGGAAAATGGATGGAGCTCGATGGAGATCATCATGTTAAGTGCAATAAGCCAGACTCAAAAGGACATGTATCATGCGTTCTCGCTCATCATAGAATCGTGAAGTGGGGGACATAAAAGTAGAGGGGACTATCAGAGAAGAGGAAGGGAACACGTGGGAGAAGAAGTAGGGGAAGGGGAGTAACAAGGGTGAAAATGATCTGAGTATGTTACGTGCGCACATAAAACTGCCCAAATGAAACTCGTTCATCTGTACAAGTAATAAAACGGGGGGAAGGGTGGCGGGCTACTCAAATACTCTAATTTTTCAACATTTTGTTCAGAGGGCTTCTGTTGGAGTACTTCTGAACATGTTTAGGAAATGTGACCAACCAGCTAACAAAGGTTAATGAGGCAAAAGACAGAAGCATGAAGCCAGAGAGATTTTCCACTCCATCTAAAGGCCTCAGTTTTCCTAAAGACCCCAGTACAAACAATACAAGCGGTATAAGAGTGAATGAGAGCTGAAGTCGGCCTACTAAGAGCAATCATTTACTTGACAACACACAGCACAGTGATCCTGAGATAAAGGCGAGAGAGAACAACGTAGGAGTAGACCCCTGTATCAAGCACGCTTTCACCTGCCTTGTAATAAATGACAATAGCAATAGTCAAAGCTTACTTATACACAGTAGTTTAACCAAATGTTTAACAAAGTCTTATCAGAGCACTTAATCCACTTAAAATTCACAATGGCATGGTGGGTATACCAGAAAAGATATTTTAATTATCACTTTAAAGATGAGAACAATTGAGGCTCTAAGTGGGTCTAAGGCAAACTCAAAGCTAAGGAAAGTAAGGGAAGGACATAAATCCGAAAACAGGCCCTTATCTCCTCTGTGACACTCATTTCACCCCACACTCCTTCACTAATGTCACAGTAAAGGCTCTTTACTTAGGTTTTTCAATACCTAAAAAGGGAGTACTGTGATTCCTCCCAAATTTGTAAACTACGTCATTATTCAACAACTGCTCTTACCCTACCAAAGATTCAGAATGCTGGAGGCAATGTTTATTTCCTCTAATAATCAATCTTCTCTTTACAGTTTTCATAACAACCCTTGAGATTTTATAACAACCCTGCTGTTAATAATGGATGAAGAAATTCAGACTAGAGGACTACTGATTATCTTCAGGCCACTACACAATGTATAACCAGACTGAGAATTCAGCTTCGTATGGCTCCAAAGTCCTTTCTGTTCATAAAAAAGGCTAAATTGTGCTCCCAGATGTACTGCAAATGTTGAAGATTCTAATCTTCTCCCAAATCTCCATGCTACCACCCCTTCAGAATCTAATTCTTTCTGGGCAGTATTAATTGCTCTGCTCCATATTCTACAATCTCCATGTCTGCCTATCTCTCAATTTTAAAGTTTTGCCATTTTCTCTTATCCTTTGAGAAGTGATCCTCAACTAGGAGTAGTTTTGTCTTTAGAGGTCATTTGACAGTTTCTAGAAACATTTCAATTTTCACATTTGTACTGGGCTTTATTAGGTTAAAGGACAAACATGCTGGTAATGTCCACAATGTACACACAAAGAATTACCCAGCCCAAAGTCTCAATAGTACAGATGAGGGTTAGAAATCCTGCCTCAGGGTGATAATGTGATTGTATAAATGTGCATTCTCCCTATAAAATGGGACCTTAACCATCAGGAGAAATAATTAAGATAAATGATACCCCCCAAAATTAGCAGTGAGTACTCTGAGTCCTAATTAGATCATCTGCTTACATACTTCTTGAGTAGGAACCACTTCAGTTAGCTCTGCATTATTCTCACACAAAGCACAGAGCTGTTTTTCACTGGCATGCAACAAATGTGAAAGAATATATTCTTTATATGTGAAAATTTTAAATAAAAAACAAATGCAACTATAATCTAAGAAACACAACATTCACCCATACTAACTCCCTGCCAAACAAGAACTGAATAGTATAATATATGATTCATCACAAAAGACTATAAAAAGTTACATTGCACCCTGGGTAATGTCATAGAATTGTCTGCCTATCCAGACTGTTAATAAGCTCACTATTAAAGCGCTTTATAGATTTTTAATAAAAGATTAAGAGATCATGATATACAGATTGGAGGAAATCTCATGCAACAAGCTCCTATTACTCTATACTAGGACACTTTTGACAGTACTGACTCTCAGGTCTCGAGGCAAATTATTCAGGAACAACCTTCAACTGTAATCACAAGCAAGCATGTCAAAAACACTGCCAAGTTAAATCTCTGAATAAGTCAGAACTGGATGGTATCTCATCTTAGGTCAAGATGTTTACATTTTTTGCCTTTGTCAGTTTATGCAAGTTTAGCTCAGCATGGAAACCCTAAAGCAAATGATTACAAAAAGGATTAGGCTTCATTTTCCCTCAAGTGACCTTGCAGCAGGGTAAGAGATAATCGTTCTGCAGCTTCTTGAGGTGTGATCCCAGGGCTCTGAAATCAGAAAGAATCCACACACTTAGTAAAAGTCCATAAAAGTGAGCCCTACCCTAGCCATATTAAATCAAATATCAAAGGTCATGGCCTAGAAAACAAAATTTTAAGTATTTTTCAAATACTTATTTTACATAGTAAAATTTGAGAACCTCTGCCAGGTTATTAAAACTCACAAAATTGTTTTGACTCATTTTGTAAACTTCCAGCACACAGATTGTCAATTCTTTTAATGCCAGGTCCACTTCCCACTGTACAAGCAAGTAGAGTACATGACTTGTTACTTTTGTGCAAATATGCTTTCCTGAAATGAAGCAGACTAATATTTTATGGGAAATGTTGAGAAAACTGGAAACATATATAGACAGAACTAGCAATGAAAACAGAGCACAGTTCTGGACTCAGCTGTGTACCTCACTCGAAACACCATGATGAACAGGATAGATTGTGTCTCTGATTGTGTTCTCTTTCTTTCTGTGTTCAAGTTGTCTAATATATACATAAACAAAGAGGAAGATAATCCAGACAGGGGTCATTTAGCTAACACAACAAGATGATGGATAGAGAAAGTCTAGAAGAGGAAGCAGAGGCAGGAGTTTGTAGGAGACACAAGGGTGAAAACAAGCTTCCTGGAGGAAGTTTTGATTTGAGACCTGAGGGAGAGGAGCCAATACTGAAAGGACAAAAGTATTCAAGGCACGGGGCACTGTAGCTACAAGGCCAATGTAGAGAGAATAAGCTCTTGAGAAATTATGATAGAATTAAATAATAGACATAAAAGGTTCTGTAAAATACAGAACAACTGACATATGCCTATGATTCCAGCTACTCAGGAGGCTGAAGCACGAAAATTGCAAGTTTGAGGCCAACGTGGACAAATTAGCGAAGCTGTGTGTCAAAATAAGGCTGTGTTATAGATTCAGTGATAGAGTGTTTGTCTAGCATAAGCAAGGCCCTGGGTTCAATCCTCAGTAATGGGAAGTGTTGAGGGGAGCTGCTGACAAGTATAAGATTTTAATAAATACATTAGGATAGCTTCAAGGACAGAAGCAGGGATAATGAAGAGCCTCCAGTCTATTTTATAGGAAAAATAAATTAAGCAACTGAGGCTACAATGCCTGGAGGAAAAGGGACACAAGTACATATTTGGGGCGATGAGAGAGAAATCTTCAAATATCTGAAGGACTATACTCTTGTGGAATATTGAATTCTACATAGTTCTATGGGCAGAAAATAGGGTAGAAATACTAAATATTTGAAGAAGTAGAATTTTGACTTAATAAAGATTCTAAGGAGTTGCAGGAAAATGAACTGATTATAAGACAATGAGTTCCACATGACTGGAAGTGACCAAGGATACAGCGAGTTGACAGAAAAACAATGACACAGATGACCAATGAGGACCTTTGTGACCCCAGATGTACTGTGCTCCCAGATGTACTGCACTTAATCCACTCTTCAAGATACACACACAGTCATGTTGTCTCTCCCTCTTTCTCAAACACTGTGAGCACTAAGATGCACTCTTCTCTTTGCACTTCACAATTTTAATGAGGACTGAAAATACACACGAGGAATACAGAGGAAACCATCATATTCCCAGTTCACGGTGTCATCCTAGAAAAATATGTCTCCATGTGCATAAAAACAATACATATTTCAACATGGCAATTAAGAAACAGGATAAACCAACATTCACTACAGGTATATGGCTAATTTGAAGTGGTATTTGAAGGTACCACTGACCAATTATTTTGAGTTATTAAAATAATAACCCTAGTTCATCAAGAACGTGTCCAGATTCCATTAGGTTCCTAATAGGTAGTAAGCTGATAAACAGCCAAGACTTTTAGCAAGCAAATCTGTGGCTTTGTGTTGGTCTGATTTTAAATGGGAGCCATGGTGCAGGAAGGTAGTTTACTTGATAAAAATCTCAATGAGGAAAAAGTATTCTTTATTATGTACCTATTCTGTCCAGTAAGTAAAGACAAACAAAACAAGAAATATTAAATTGCTACTTGATTGCTCAGGACCAAAATGCTAAACATAAGCAAATGTAGCCTACCAAGAACAGGTGCCATAACCTGAACTTGGAGTAATACCAGAGCCAACTTTCAAAAGCTGAACACTATTTAAATAATGTTTTATAAATGGCCCTTATACAGGAGGCTGAGGGAGGAGGATCGTTGCGAGCTTGAGACCAGCCTGGGCTACAAAAGGAGTACAAGGCCAGCCTGAACTGCATAGTGAGGCCCTGTCTCAGAAAGACCAAAAAAAAAAAATGGCCCTTATAGAAAATATTTGTTTCTTACCTAGCTGTATCTAGTTCACACTCAAGCATACTTTAGGAATACTCTCTCACTATCTGCATATACTCTTTATTATAAGAAGTACATTTCTTAGAAATTATTTGAAAATAAAAATCTATGACTCTCATAGGACAACTCATTTAAAAAGTTATGATGATATTTCCCACAAAATGAAGGTTATGTCCATCCAGTTATTCATAAAATCCTACCTTACATTATGAAAGCCAGGAATATCAGAAGATGAATTTCTTGTTTTGCACCAGAAATCGAACTCATGACCTCAGGCTTCCCAGGTAGAAGATGAATTTATAAAAAACTTAATACAACATGTTTAATAGTTAATGTAAAGAAAATATTTATCAGCTTTTCTGTAAAAGAATCTCTTCCTAAGGCTACAAAATTTCTATTTATGCCTACAGTATTTTAAAAGCATACTTACTCTGTCAAAATTACAAAATGTGTAGCATGAAAACAAGTCACTTCCTAATTTAATTTTCTTTAGATTCTCTTTTAAGTTTTTTTAAAGTTTATGAAGTTTTAACCATTCACCACTTTGGTCAACAGCAGGATCAGAGTGGTCCTCAGGAAACACAGGTGTCTCTATCAGTAAGCAGCCCACCGAGCATCACCCACTGCCTAGAAACCAAACCCTTAAAGAGTGAGGTGTTATTAGTCTATAGCTTAACCACACAAGAACAGAATCACTGCAATGGCCACAGAACTACAAGTAGGGCTGTTGAAAGGGACTAAGTTCTTCTCCCAGAGTCCAGTGCATTTACCATGTTCATTCACGGTGACAGACACTCTCTTCCCCTCAACATGCAAGGTGACAATTATTGTATCAAACACAGAAATAATGGAACCCCTTAGAATAATAATATTACTATTCAATCTAGCCACTAAATATTTTCCTTTTCTTCAAAATATATGAGATCTCCTCGCATGTGTTTCCTTTTTTATTAAGTGACATAAAATTAGGGATAATTCTGTTTTTTCCAAACATTCTAATCCTTAATGGAATGCCTTTGCTATCTCCTCTTACAAGAGGGTGCAGTTACACCTCTTGGATTAATGGACAGAGCTGTGAATGGTCTCCCAAATGTGAGTTCTGCATGTGGAAAGCATTCTTCAATAGAATGGCTCTAAGAAGTGGCACCATAAAGCCAACAGCAAGCTACAGAGTTGCTCCTCCATTTTGACAAGAAATCAGAAGTAATTGCGTACCTAAATCAGGGCTTAATTCATTAGCCACATTGCTTTGCAAGTTCAATCCAATTTCTCGAAATGCAATAACACAATCTTCCAACCTAATTATCTTCATTGAAAGTATTTAAAAGCATTTGCTGAGACACATTGCTGTCTGTGTCAGACAGGATCAACGTTGAGTGACTAGCTCAGTAGATTACATATCTAACTGTAAGGAGCTGACATTTTAGGAAATGGGTGTTCTTGCAAGGGACAAATCTTCCCCTGGAGTGGACATCAGAGGGTCTATCCCCGTAAATAAAGGCCCAGAAATGTGTATCCATTTACAACTGTGCTTTAAAAATCAGATTCTAAAAAACACCTTATACACATGCTTTAGGCATGCTGCAGAACTGGAACCACTCTAGATGACTTTTACAATAATTTTAATCAACTGAGAGAAGTTTGGCGATCAGAGAAGGAATTTTAAAAAATAGAACAATGAGGTAATTTGTAATGGAAACATCACCTCGTATTGCTACCACTCAGGAAAACGATGGTTAATTCCCAAGAAAAAATCAAAAGAAACTATTGGTTTGTTCTGAAGGCATTTCTTTTTTCTTTTTCTTTTTTTTTTTTTTTTTTCCTCCTGTACCAGGAACCAAACTCAGGACTTTGCACTTGCTAGGCAGGCGCTTTGCCACTGAGCTAAATCCCCAGCCCCCTGAAGGCATTTCAATAGCTCATTCACCAAAACTGGAAAAATTTTCATCCAAAATGGTTCATTTCCATTTCCCTTTGATAATCTACAGAGGAATCAGGTTACATTTAAAAGAAAAAAGAAAAGAAAAGAAAAAATCAAATCAAATCAATTTTTAGGTTATTTACTGCAGGAAAACATTTTTATTTTTTCCCAGTACCCAGGGTTGAACCCAGATCATTCTCTCTGAGATATATCTGCAGCTTTTTAAAAATTTTATTTGCCTGTTTATGTGTTTGTTTGTTTTGAGGTGAGGTCTCACCAAGCCACTGAATTGCCCAGGCTCAGCTGAAATCTGTGATCATCGTGGCTCAGCCTCCAGGAGTGCTGGAATGACAGACATGCACCACCACCTCACACCCAACAGGGAAAACGTTTTTTAAAAAATTCCTTTGAGTGAATTTGTGAACAAAAATTAGTAAAACAGCAGGAAAATCAACCTCAACTCAAGTTTAACTTTTAGTTATTTACTAACTTGTGAAAAATCATACTGCCACTACATTTTTGCTTTGTGAGTGAAGTAGCCATTTTTTTCCTAACGCTATTCACTAAACTCAATGTGTTCTAAGCCAGTAATAAATCTACTTTTTCAGCTGTGACAATTTAATAGTTTAAATCTCTAAAGTAAATCGCATGCTCTACTCCTTTGAAAAGTAGCTTTCACAGTGCTAGAGGTAAAGGAAACTAAGTACTTAAAACATTTCAGATACGTGGTATCAAAATTCATATGTCAGATGCAAACACTGTAATATGTAATGAGGGGAAATAGCCAAGTCACAGATTCTACTGTAGGCCATGTGGCTGCAGGTAGAGATGGAGGTCTCTTAATAAGCATACTATTTTATTTAAAATCTGTTGTGAAGCATTTATGAGCAAGTATAGATAGCACCGTATTCAGCACTCATGATCTGAAACCACATACAAGCCATGCTCAAATTAAACCACACACAAACTCAAACTCGATGGCCTTACCTTATAAACCTGCCCGTATGTTCCATTTCCAACAAGTTCCACCAATTCGAAGATCCCTGCAGGGTCCTAAAAGAAAATAAACAATAAAGGTTGAAAGCAATACTCCAGACATTGTCTTTTTTAAAAGTAAATATTTAACATAAGGAAATAATCTTACTTAGGAGGCTCTGGTATCCATATTAAATATTCTCAAAATTTTAAAATTTAATTGAGCTGTGGCTATGAAATTGGTCAGACACCATTTTGTTTCTGTTGTACCTTGCTATGAAATGGTTTTATATCAGAGAAAAGGAGATGTTTCTTGAATTAAAACAATAAAAAGGAATTAACATACTTCTCGTGATTAGATGGAAATAGATTTGCAGGTACATCAAGACATAATGAGAGACTCCCCATCTGGAGGAGATTCTATTGCTTTAAGGTATTTCCCTTGTTTCTGTCTGGGTTGCTTATTGGCAGGAGTACTGGAGTTGAGAGGGTGTTCCTCAATCATTTTTTTCCCTGTGGGAGTCAACAGTTTCTCAAGAAAATAAGATCAACACAACTATGTCTCTCAGAATGCTTTATCTTGGATTCACCTCCCTTTTCTATAATGTTGCCCTTGTGAATTATGCTTCTGCAGGATCTTCAGCATAACTGAAGGCTTTAGAATAAAACTGAACTGGAGAATTATGCAAGTTCACCCAATAGGTGTCTACAGGCACTTGTAGTCAGTTCAATGTAACCATACTCAGTAAACGTCCAGTAATCACAGCTATTGCTGAATTACAATCTTAACTAGTTGAAATAAAACTAAAACCTATAAAATTCAGAAGAAACTGACTTTTATCTCTAATGATTCCTAACTGGAAGGAAGTTGCTTCTGTAAAGGCATAAATCAGGAGTCACAAACCTGAATGCCTACCAAGGCCAGGTAAACAAGGTGAGTGAAGTAGTCAAGTTGAGGACCTGGGCCAAACTGAGGAAGTCATGCTTCCTTTAGGAGGGGCTTGAGGATAGGCAGAGGAAACAGGTGCTTACTTAGATGGACCCAACTGCCCTGTTAACATAGGAGCACTATCTTGCCAGCTCTAATTCAAGCCAAAAAATTAATATTTTGCTAACTGTGAGAGCTAAATGTTAAGTGTTAGGCACTTAATTTTTTAAAAAAAATATGCTGAGAGGCACAGGTGTGTTGGTGCATACCTGCAATCCCAGACTCTGGGAGGCTGAGAGAGGAGGACTGCAAGTTTGAACCCAATGTAGGCAACTTGGTGAGGTCCATCTCAAAGTAACAGATTTAAAAATGGCTGGGAATGCAGCTCAGTGGGAAGGCCCTGGGTTCAATCCCTATGACTGAAAAAAAAAACTACTAAAAGACAAAAATGACTTCAAACCTCAGCCTATGTGTAGGAAACGCGTGTGTATGTGAGCACTGTAGCATATTATTATCTGGTTTTTGAGAGGCAGGAGGGCAAAGCCTGAGCTGTAGGTTCAGATTTGAATCAAACGGTTTTTTTGGACTGGTTGTGCAGTCTCAGGAGAGCAACATAATGCCTGAACCTACAAACCAGGAATGACTTGTACCTTGCAAAGCTCTTGTGAAGAATAAATGAGAGTTCAGGTCAGAGCCTTGCACACATAAACATTCTCTTGATAGGTAATTGCCATCATTTAAACCGAGGAATTACACACTACCAGTAGCATTCAAACAGGGCACAAGCTGCTCGAGGGAAATAACCACGGTGCTGTCCATGCAAAAGTAGGCAAAAAATGTTCGACATTACAAGAGTTCTCTAAAGACAGTCTTCAGAAAGTCAGACTCAAGAAAATCCCATGGCTAGATCCCACTGATGAGTCCAAACAAAAAATAAATGAAAACAAAAAAACAAAAACAAACAAACAAACAAACACCAGAGTAAGCATGTGCTGAGTGAGAGGTTGGAGTGGGCACTACCCACGCTTACAAGACCAGAAGAACCGGAAACCACACTCCAGCGCCGTGTTCTGAAGAACCAAGACCTCCAGGCATTCCGCCTGTCCTGGAAGGTGTGGACAACACCTGAGCAGAACCCGGACTGTGAAAGGACGAGACCTGGGTCTGCATCCCACAGCCAAAACCAACACCCAGTGCTGAAAGGCACCGTCAAAGTCACGTGGTGGGCCTCCAGTTGGGAAAGAAAGATTTGGTTTCTTAAACTACGAGGCCACTAGAGCAGCAGGTTTTATTACCAATAGAATTAGACAGAAGTGAGGAAAAGAAAAAAACTCCCATACACGGCGGCAGCTGCTGTTTGTTTCTAAGCTGCGCTTCCAGTCGTTTGTTTGTTCAGTGCTGTTTCTGCAACAGATTTGGAGAGAAATTCTATATTTGCTTGAAATGTCCCAATTGTGTTCGAAGCATTCATTTTCCTTGACTAGAATCAAAAATGGGAAAGAAAAGAGATGCAGAAGGCTACCTCGAGGCTGCCTTAAGGAGCCTGGTAATCATAGGGGGTGTGAAGGTGGACAGGAGCTGAAACAGGTGCAGAGCAGCCATCAGCTTGTGCACCCAGGGCCTCTCCACCTCCTGGGGCCCTTCTTGGGGAAGGGTTCTTAGCTAGGGCCTAGGAGGGACTGAGCAGCTGACTTTGGATGCGTTTTTTCTCTCCCGGAAGTCTGCTGGCTGGGCATTGGACACAGCCAATTAGAATCAAGGAAGTTCCATAAAGAAGACTTAAACTTCAGCTGCTGAGAAAAAGCAGGGCTCTTTGCTGGACACATCCAAAGGGCTCAGAAACAAAGGGCTCTGAATCCCACTGGTAACTGGCCATAAGTAGACCATCACACACACTAGAAACAGTCACATCATATCTGTTCCCTGTTACAGTTTAGATCTAAAATGCCCTCCAACATTCTCAAGTGTGTGGAAGGTGACTGACTCACAGGGGCAGGGAATGTGCCATTTGGAGCTGAGGCCTGGTTGGAAGAGAAGTGTCACTGGTGCTGTGACCTGGAAGGGTGTATCTCCCTCCCTGGCTCCTCCCTAATCTCTCTGCTTCCCCACTGCCATGGCTTGAGCACCTTTTCCTTCACCACGCACTTCTGCCATCTTGTTTCTGCCTTGGAGCTAGCCAGCCATAGACTGAACCCACCAGAAACATGAACCAAAAAAACCTCTCCTCTTTAAGTTGTAGGTGGTGTGTGTTTTGCCTCAGGGATGAGGAAAATGACTAAAAGAGTTTCCCAAGGAATAAACTCTAAGTATGTTACAAATTCAAGCAGAAGGTGTTTACCACAGTATGACTTGGAATCCACTTCTGTCAGGGAGTAAAAGAAGAACTGGACTAAGCAGAAGAAAGAGTTGAACTGTGATCCAGTGGAAACAAGGCTTCTTTTGATTCTGCAGAAGCTCTTTCCCCCAATTTTCAAGTTATCTAGATTACTTAGATCCTGGAGAGTCAGATGTTTGGGAATATTCCTTGACACAAATACTTATAGTAGTTAGTTACATTCTCATGGGATAGTGATTCAGCTTGAACAAGCTCAGCATCCAGTTTTTCTCCCCTACTGCAGCAGGACCTCTAAAATAATTTCTCCCAAGGGTGGCCCAGGGCCTTTCTTCTTACATATAAAAGTCTCTTCTCAGTTCTGTCCCATTTTTCCCCTTTGAGGCACTTACACTGCTGAGTACCACTTGTACTGAGACTAAATCTCCTCCGTGTTCCATCACACCTCTCAGATCTGGCACAGATTCCCTTTCTTCTGCCCACCGCCTCAAGGTCTGCTTCCTCAAGCTTCCATCCTTGGCCACCACTTCCCTCATTTTGTTCACTGAGGGCCAGCGATCTTATCTCCAAAGGTCTACCATATCCAGCCACCCTACTCCATTCACAAAAGAGGGCTCGCCATCTCTTTCCAGAACTATTTCCTTTTATCAGTTCTTTTCTCCTTTCAACCAATTATGACACTCCCAGATTTAAAATCCTCTATAATGTGGTTCAGATTGAAAGTCAAGGTCCTGTCACTCTTAGGCTCAGCCTTCGTCCCCAGCCTCAGGTTTCATCATTGTGGGCTCTAAGCAGTTGGGATCCTAATCTGCCTCCCATCTCCCTGACGTACCACATAAGGCTCTGGCCTACAGGTTCTTGATGCTATTGGCCTAGATGGTTCCTTCTTCCATCCTCCAGCAGACAAGTTCATCCTCAAAAGCCCTGTGAAGATTTTCTCAATCTGGGTCCCCACCTCCCTCTCTGCAGCCCATTGTACATTCTCTGTGATAACCGCTCTCACATAGTGCTACCCCTGTGCACCGTTTCCTCCCTTGATGAATCACAAAAGCCCTGGGGGCAGAGACTGTAATCTTTATCTCAGTATTTCCCAGCACTGGGCACCATGCCTAACACATAAGTGCCAGACATAACTATTAACTGAATAAGGTTGGTGGTGTTCCATTGCAAGTTATCTATGGCATATAAAGGAACTCCCACCCTCTTACACACACACACACATCAGAATGCAGAGTCAAAGGTCTAACACATTTATGCCATTTCTTTTCAAGCTATACAAACTGTTCCAGCCCCTAACTGTCCTGAACACACAATATTGTCACACATAAAATTCCCTATTGTATTCCCAGCTCTAAAAACACCCATACAGATAAAAGGAAAAAATAGAAACAAAGCTTCTGTAAATAAGGAGAGGAGTAGGGGGTTGAAGGAAGGGGAAAGAAATGGGGAAAAAAAAAAAAAGAAGAATTAAGATATATCACGTACAGGTACAAATTCCCTGTGATGAATGTGATCAATATGTATATCTAAAATGTACCAATAAAATTAACTTTAAAAAATAAAAACACACCTACAGCCCACTGAAGTGCGATGTACCTCATACATATTAGACTACTGGCTGTCAGGACATGGCTGTGTGCAGTGCTGCAGGGAGAGGCTGCTAGGCCTAATAATCATGTTACAGAAACAGGAAAGCAAAGAGACAAGAGTCAGCTTAATTCTTCCTCTCATGTTTGCTTAGCTGCTCTTAAAGCCAGGATGGGCAGCATGGAAGAAGGTTACATACTCCAAGGAGAAAAGAGCAAATCATTGACATTTACCAAAGTCAGCAATCCCTGTTGGCTACACATGCCTTTATTCAGATCTTAACCTTTGCTGGGAGGCCGAGAAGAGAATTTAATTCTAAGATAGAGTAGTTTACATTATTTCATAATGAAATATAACTACATATCAAAAGCCAGGCTGTTCCCTGAATGAAAATGTTACTTTTCAGCAAGTGCTGAGAGGCAAATTTGATTATTTATTATAATGAAATCACAATAATAGCTAACATTTCATAACTACTTATGTGCCAGGGATTATTCTAAACATTTTTCCATGAATGGTTTATTTGATTGTCACAACTCTGTCAAATGATTGCCACTGTTGCCTTTGTTTTACAAGTGAAGAAACCGAGACAGAGAAATGAAAGACTCTACGCCTTGAGCTCTTAACCACTACATGGTCAGCTCCATGAAATCAGATGTCTCCGTGCTTGATTTATTACTTGCTAGTTCTCCAATGTTGGGTGAGTTTCCTAACTGCTCAGAGCTTCGGTCCTTCCATGTTTAAAATGATGACACTGTCACTTCTCTCCAGGGATGCCATTAGGGCTGTGAAAGTACCTAGGGTATCTCAGGCCTGATACATAGTAAAACTTCAATAAATATTCATCTTCTTTCTTTCCTTTTTCTCTTTGAAAATGAGTTAATAAACAAGGCATACGCCACAAGAAAATTGTCTGCATTTCATAGATTTCCAACTAATAAACTAACAAACTGAACAAAACCAGCAAAAGAGAATCTATTACATTTCAACCAATAATATCTCCACATTCTTAACAAATGGGGTCAGATATTTATGGACAAACAGATGTCTCTTCAGAAATGCGTGGGGCAGTTGAGGAGACAAGTGAAGATCTTTGGGCTCTTTGGGATGTTGGAATAAATTTTCTCTTTCATCAGCTGATGAAATTTGGGCCGGACTGGCAGGTTGAGATTTAAGATCTAGGGACTGAGTGATACATGATTTCTTCCGGGTCCCCTGCATAACCCAGATTTGTCAGAATACTAAATAATATCTTGAGACTAAATCCTAAAGATTGAAAAGAGCAAATTTAAATCTATACCAAGGATGACACTCCCTTAGTCATAAAAGAAGCCACCTGTTCTTCCCTACCCCTCTTTCTTCTTTGAGAATGAAGCTGGGAGACAGGGAGGAATCCTGAGCAATGGCCCAGCTCTAAACTCATCTTCTCCAAAACTCCTCTTAATGACACAGTCCTTCTAAATAGAATCTTTTGCTTGAGGCCACCAGACCTTTGGCAGCATGAAAGAGGCCCCAGCAGAATAACGACCATTTATGCAGCTCCTGGCCCCCTGGTGTGACTGCCTCCCCTCGAATTCCTTACTGACATCTGCCAATCCACTGTGCTTACTCAAAACTTACCCGGCCTGAAAAAGACCAAAATGTTATTTCTCTTAGAACCATATTTAGCAGATGTTTTGTTCAGCTTCAGCCCTAACTGACAAGCATATGCTTACAAAGGGAAAACAGAACAAAGAAAACAGGAACAGTGGAACTCTCCGTATTTATCTTGAGCCTTCAGGCTTTTTTCAGCACCATTGCTTTTTCCGAAGTCAGTCCTGCACTGGGAAGCACTGTGCTGACTCAGCATTCCGGTGTCAGCCCCAGAGGCACTCCCAGCCAGGCCATGTCCCTCGACAGCCATTTCTCACTTACTGTCCCCTCTTTCACTACAGTGCAGGAGAGTGATTTGAGGAGTCAAAGGTCTTCTCTTACCCCATAGCATTTATTTAATACCTGATCCCTACCAGTAGCCTTCATAGCTGCCTGTTATGTGTTATATCCAAAGTCAAAAAGAAATGTGGTCTCTGACACATGATGCTATCATTCTAAGGAGGGAAACAGACATAAGCAACTACCTGTACAGAGTCATTAAATTATCACAATGAGGGGTGACACACAAGAAAAGACACTCAAGAGTATATATCTAGGATACTGAAAATGCAGCACCGGAGCTTATAGTCATTAACACACGGGCCCAAGCCATCCATCTCAAGTGGAGCAGATCATTCAAATAAAAAAATTAAATTAAATGACAATAAATGGAGATGCTGTTGGTTTTTCGTGTTAGTACCAGACCAATTAAACTATGCAGACCTATCAGACAATTAATCCAAAACAACTAAGATTGAAGTTTGGCTTCTACTTGCTGTTAGCTTATCCAACCTCTCATATTCTGGTTTTCTCGTCTATAAAATGGGATAACACCACTTAGCCTGCCTTCTTTGCAAGATTGCATCCTGCATGTGAACACTCCGGGCAACTCTCCAGCTCCTAATGTCAAGCCTGGGCTTCTGGGAAGGTAGTCCTCACGGAAGACTTACTTCAGGACACATCTACCCCAAGACAGCTGCCCCTGCATGCTACTGTGTCTTTTTACCAATACAAACCCCTCGATGACCAGTCAGTTCCTGGCAGGGCCAGCACGCAGCCACAGCCAGACCTCCAGGAATACCATTCTCAATGCCGGCAGCTTCCAGTTTGGCTCAGCTCTCAGGACAAGAGACGGGAGTCTATTCACCTCCTGTTTGGTTTCCTGTCTGTTTACTTCCACCTGCTACTGTGCAGCAGGTGGTGCTGAAACAGCTTTCCAAGCATTCTGCCCATGCTCACCTGCTTTCCTCCCGACTCTGCAGCTCAAACCTGTCTTCTCAATGGCAGCCGTTAGAATTGAATTTGAAATCTCACTTCCCAGATTAGTAGCTGCAATACCTTAAGCTATATAACAAGCTATAATAGGCATTATCACTGTCACTGGCATAGGCTATGGCCTAAGTGCTGTATATACATCTCCACATTTAATCTTGGAGCAACCTGGGAAATAGATATTATTAACCCCAATTTTCAGATGATGAAACTAAGACTTCAAGGAATTATGTAACTTGCCCAAGGTCAAACAGTAAATGATAGAGGAAAACAGCCAAGGGCAGACTATAAAGTGAGGATAAAAACATCTCCCCGGGAAGATTTGTTCTGAGGATCAGAAACAACATATATAAAGCACTTAGCACAATGCATGGCAGCTCTTAATATATAATAGGCATATTACTACTGCTACCAGTACTATCAAAAGTTGCCCAAGCTGCTAACAGTGTTGGTCAGTGTGGAGCCGGTATTCAAATCCACATACTTTCAATCCAAGCCCATGCTTATACATTTCCTTACAAATAGCTGGTTAATTTGGGGTGATGGGGATGGTGATGGCCAGCAGCTTAACAGTGGAGCCAGAAAACAGGCACTGGCCTGAAGCCAGGAGCCACAGCTAGCCGCGAGGCTGGAGACAGTTGACTGTACCAGGGTTTGCTCTGGGTCCCTGCCTCCCATCAGAGCCTGGAGCCCTCCAGAGAAGGACATGAAGCAGGCTCCCAGATTTCTGTCCAAAGCTAGTTTATTACTTTTCCTACTTTGGCATCAGCTAGGATGAGCACAGATTACTTTGTATACAAGTGACAATGACAACTAGTTAAGACCACAGATTCCATGGCCAAAGAGTTTGATTCAGATCTCAGCTTCATCGCGTTAGTATCTAAGGAAATTTAAGTATGCTATTTAATCTCTTTGTGCCTCAGTTTCCTTAACTATAAAATAGGGACTATAGTAGTATTTGGTTCATAGAGTTATTTGAGAAGATAATATGTGTAAAACACAAAGTAATAGCTGGCATACTGCAAGTTCTAAAAGCAAGTGTTTGATAAAATTCTTCATCCAAGAAGGAAAAACTTCTATTGCTTTTGTTCATTGCAGTATCCCTAGTATCTGGATCATAACTGGAACACTGTAGACAGCCAATGAATATTATTAGGCACATGAACCAAGTCCACATATCTCAGTTCTGCCATCCACAGCCACATGCAATAAGATTTCTGGCATTTAGAGCAGGATTTTTGGTATCAAATCAGTAAGATCTCTCTGAAGTCAAGGCTCAGAGTGAGGTCAAGTCATAGATTTTCTGATGTAAGTGTTTAGGTGGCTTATTCAATGTCTCAGAGGGACAGTCCTCCAAGTCTTTCAATGTCTAACATTCCCTCTATTCCATAAAATCCTTCAGTAAACCAAAGAGATCACTCACTGCCTCTTGGTAGGTTGGAAGGGGAGGAAGCAAGGGGACTGATGAGGATGGTAGGCAGTTAAGAATTCTAGGTCCTTGGACAGAGGAATAAATTTAATTCATGCCCAGAGTTGATACAATAAGATCTCTCACATATGGCTGATTTGGTATCATTGAGAGTCCATTTGGTAGGTCACACATAAATCCCAGCATAGGAAATACATGAAATTTTTCAAAACTTATTTTTTTTCAGTTCATAGACCTTAAATATTCATAATCATATTTAACTCAGTTCTACATTATTTCCCTACTGATGAAAACAATATTTAACAAAGAATTGTTGTCTGCTAATTTTCACTGAAAAAAATGAGCATATATAATTTAAAACCATAAAACTAGGAGGAGAACAACCCAGGAAGCAAGTATAACACTAAATGGAATGATTTTTATGGTTTTGGTACCCTACCCAGTTATTTTAATTCTCGGCCAATTATTGAGATTGGCTGGTCAGTGCTTTTTCACCTGAAGTTCTGGAGCCATACCTACAGACCCACCCACGGGACATGTGCAGTACACAAACTCCACATTTGGAGTTTGGGTTCAGAGCTTATTTTCCAATATATGAGGAATAACCACTCCATGAGGCAGGATATTAAGGCAGAAGGCAAATTTTGAAAAAGAATAACTATCCACACTTTCTGGAATTTTCTCCAACTCTCTTACAGTCTGCAAAGTCACACACACAAGTTGCCTGGTGGTCATTATGCATACAGAGGTCCCCACCTCAGTTTTTCCCATCATCAGGTTGTTGCAGCAACGATACAGCTATTTGGAGAAACGTATCACACAGTTTACAGAGATATGCCAAAGCTGGGTCCCTCTAGACCTGTCAGGACAGGGTAACTTTCCAGTATTTCCAGCAGCACTAGGTCCAAATGATGGGAACCAGACTAACAGAGATTTTGGCATCTTGCCTTTGCAAAGATGCTTAGATGAAGAAAAAAGATAGCAACTGCAGCAGATGGACTGTAAAGACAAGAACTGATTACCTAAATAATTAAGTAAGAAAGATTAGGAAACCATCCAAGGTTCTATTTTGGAAAGAAAAGCTTTAACCGGACCATTCTCCCAAAGCTACTCATTTACCACCTGCTGACAACAGACCTACAAAATATATATTTGTGTGAAAGCGCTTTCACCGGTTCTTCCCACGTTGCATGTCACAGTGCAGTTACAAGAGCAAAACTGGTGAAAAAGACTGAGCTCCATATATGTAGTAAATGTATAAGCCACTCTCTCCTGGCTGGCTGTCTACCCTCATCCCTCTCCACAGTGAGCAAGAGTTGTGCAGACTGGAAGAGGCAGGGCCAGTGTCTTTTGGCCAGGTATCCAGGCCTTCTCTCTGGAGTCCTTAAAGAGAAAGACTACTTGGTTGGCTTCTCTACTGCTCTCTGACTACCAAAGAAAGGTAGGGTGGCCCAGAGCCAAGTAAGAACAGCCAAGAGCCTATCAACAGCTACCTGGGGCAAGGGCTTGTCATCTGGGAGACAGGCACAAGCCAATCCGAAGCCATCATTTCGTGTTACCACTAACGGTACAGATGGCTGGTTAATTCTGACTCTGACAGATTGTTGATTACAGGACCTCAATGCATCTGATCTGTTTTCTCCCACAAGTCTTTTGTGGCTAGGGTAGCACAAAGAATATATAAATTGGTTAGTAGGTTTTGCAAGGCAGGTGGTTTTTGGAATGGGAGTTTAAATTCTCTGATCAAGGATCTACAGGCTTTTTGGCAAATTCAAGAAGCTAGAGCTAAATTTCTTTTTGCCCCTCCAGATTTCCATGGGCATTGGGTTTCTGCTGTCAAATGAGTTTGGGAACACTGGGTTAAATACATGAGCAGATTAGGGGTTTCTTTACAGCAGGGCTTCTCAGAACTATTAATGTGTCCGTGTATCCTATGAATCTCCAGAGATAGCAAAACTTTCTGCATTTCCCTGTTTGGCCATAGCACTTGCTTATGAAGCAACTCTGTATCTTTTCTGAACTCCGCGTTTTGTGGAGCATAGGTTAGAAAATGATAGTGTATAGAACAATCTTTCCCTTGTCATCCCTACTTAGCCAAAATTTACATCTTAGCTTAAAAGTCACAGAGATGTTCAATGTCATCTGTCTTTCCTCCCCTTGCTCCTTAGTAGTAAAAATCTCAATTCTATTTGAAAAACAATGTGCGCAGCTCAAAAGCTACATACCACAGCACCAATGACACTAGGAGTAAATATGCTTTATGCCAGAATAAAGTTCTGGCCAGTGACATGTAAGCAGAATTGTGATGCAGGAGATTCAAAAAGGCTGCTCAAATGAAACCGACTTAGCTGGGAGAAAGGCTCTTTAGTCCTCTTCTTTTCTTCTAGCTGCCTGAAATGTAGACGTGATGGCTGCAACCATCACGTTGCCTGATCTTCATTCACCTACTCCTGATCTTCAGATGAATTTAAGATAATGGGAGCCTTATGCTAGATTGTTATAGCAGAACCATAAAATGATTCTAAGCCTCTGACGACCATGGAACTACCCAGCCACCACCACCTGGCCTGCCTCGGTCGGGATTTCTTTATGATGGAGAGAGGTAAATTGCCATTTTCTTTAGCTCACTAATGTTTTAGGTTTTCTATTTGATGCAGCTGAATTCTGGCTTACTTTGAAATTTGTTGTTCAGATATTTTTGTTTATCTGTGTTTAGAAGTCCTTCTTTAATGTACTCCTCTTCATCAGCCTTTTGGCGTTGGTAGAGATTGCAGTCCTTACAATTGGTTCAAAAAATATTGCACTTCCCCTCCTGTGGTTCTACAGTGGCATTTTGCTACTGTTCTTAAAGTTTGGTGTGAGCACATGACAGACTCTGGTCAGTGAGAAGTGAACGAAAGTAATGTGTCATCCTAGAGGGCATATATGCCAATTCAAATCACTGTGAGGACTATGGAATCATATGTGGACATGACACCTCCTGTCTGTGTCCTTGGGGAGCTGATGAATAAGAGTCCTCTACTGATCACACAGGGCATGTGGCATGGTCAAGAAATAACCTTAAATTTATGAAATCTCTAGTACTGCATGTTACCATAGCATGTCCTAGGCTATTCTGACTGCCAGAAGTGACCAAAGGCTGGTAATAGTAATAGCTACACTGTGTAATGCTTTAGTGATTTCTGAAATAATATCATAGGTGACCTGTTTTTCACTGGATATCTCCTATGCATAGACATTATACAGGGCATTTTGCAAAAAAATATTTTATTTCATCTCTTCATAGATCCTGTAAGGCACATTGTTCACCAAAGAAAATACTAAGGCTATGGCCAAGGCTAAAATGCACGATCTCCCTACTTTTTCTAACATGCTGCATGTGAAGGCAGCCTTGGAAAATCCTCACATAGCTGCTAACAGCACAGGAGTTCTAATAACCCATTTTTACCAAGAGGGAAAAAATAATTTTAAAATAGCACCTGTTGTTGTGACTGACCATACCCTACATGGCCTAAACCAGAGCATGCTGGGGCTTGTAGTCCTCCACTCGCTGAGGACAGCAGATCTCTTGGTCTCCTTACTGCTCATTTAAAGGCCTTTGAACTCAAAACCTGCTTTTTGAGGCACTGTCAAGGTAACCTAGCAGCTGAGAATAACTAAATGGGCAACATTCTCTGACTGTTGGCATGAACAGTTATAATCTCAGCATCACCGTGGCAACCTTGCTGGAATGCTGGTTATTCACACAAAGAAAACCAGTCTCCATTCAGACCAAGACTGCATTTTGTCTCTCTCCCACTTTTCCTGTTACAAATTGCTACTGAAGGAACAATGCTTCTTTTAAGAATGCTTATTACTAGTCAGTGGAAAAAATAGTCTTTTCTTAGCTTGGAAAAATTTGGAAACAAGGAAGAAGTAATATATCCATTCTTCCCACAAGCAAAGAGACTGTAGGAAGACAGGCTCTATACCAACAGCAGTAAAGGCCATCATCGAGGAATTCCGTGGCTTATAACTGGGTTACAGAATTCTATGGAGATGTCAGTGAGGCAGCTTGGGCAATGGATCATTAACAACCACGTAGATGACAGTAAATCTAACAATGCTCATTTCCTGGACACCGACAATGTGCTATCACAGACCCCCTACTGTGACTCTTCCAGTGGCTCCTCTGTTTCCTCTACCTACCACGCAAATTCAGCCCACCTGTAAAGCTTCAGTAAACCTCTCCCCAGCATTATCTACAGCCTCACTATTCCCAGATAGCCAACACTCATGTTCTTTCACTCTACATTTTTGTTCTCTTTTTGTTCCTCCTTTTCAGAAAGTCCTTTAATCCCATTTTGTCAAAGTCTTATTAGTCCTGAGATTCAAGTCAAATCACATTCCATACTTAAATTCCTCCATCAGAGTGAATTCCACAAAAAGTACTCCCCAAAGACAGATTTGACTGTATCTGTCCTACTGCCCTGGAAGGCAGTTCTCCAGGGAGCAAGACCAGGGTTTGAATGGGGTTTACTACTTTCAGGTATGTAACTTTTGAAAAATGACTTAATCCCTCTTTGCCTACAAACAGGACACTACTCAAAGTGAGGTTACGACCAGCATTTGCAAAGCATATATAAACCTTAAAAGAAATGTAGAGTTGGCCCCTCCAGAACTACTACGCTGGAATTAACATTTTAACAAGAACCCCAGTGATTCAAATGCATATTAGCAATCCAAAAACACTGGTAACATTTACCTAACAGAGGTATGGTAAGAATGTATGTAAAATGCCCAGCGGGGAGTTGAATACATGAGGACCTTCACTAAGTAAGGAAACTATTTACTTTCCTTCAGATAAATGTAGGATAAATTAACTGTTTGGCGCTACAGGGGATTCAGATATTATGGCATGAGCTTGTCCTCAAGGAGGACATCTAATTAGTACTAATAAATTAAGACCCATGAAATATAAATGAAGAGAAGGGAAAGGGCCCTGTTTTAGAACAGCATACGCCTGAAACTGATTTCATCATTTACAATTTTCCTGACATTGAGCAAATCCACTGAAATACTCTAGTTATGGAAAGTAGAAACAAGAATACCAACAGCTTACCTAACTCTCAGTGCCATGCTAAAATTCAAATGAGATAAAAAGAAGACGAAAGAATTTTATCAAATACACAGCAATGATTAAGTCAGTTTTTATCAGTTAATACTAAAATAAAATGTGCCCATCACGAAGTGAGCTCGTGCTCAAACATGCCATCCTTGATGGACATACAAGTAGTTGGCGCACATCTGCATTATGGAACAATGTTCAGCCTACCCTACTCTGAGATTTCAGCATGGAACTTTAATGGAATGAATGAAGAGAGAGCTGAGCGGCCACTGGTTGTGCCTTCTCAGTCACCTGGCGTGGTCGGAAAAGGGCTGAAGGTGACTATTGCTTTGAAAATGCCAGGGAAATGGGCAGGCAGAAATGCCAGTGTGAAGGCCAGGGGAAAAGGACCCACGGCAGACATGGGAACTCCCAGCATTGCAGCTGAAGAGGAAACCACAGGGAGAACCTCAGGGCTGCCAGGGCAGGAGCTGAGGGTGCAGGGAGGTGTGGGACAACCACTCTGATGAGGAATAAGGAGGGCGTGTTTGCTGGAGGAGCTGCTGTAACTCATTTCTCAGAGTCCTGGGCCTGAGAAGAGATGGCAACAGGAATGCCATTCTAACAGCCAGCCAGGCAGAACACAGAGTAAACAATAAAAGAGTTCAGACAGCAGGAATTGATGCAGACTCACACCAGTCAAGGGATGCTGAAAGGAAACAGTGGCATCAGGCTGGACTTTGAAATATAACAAGGACCTGGTTAAACAAAAAAGAAAGCAGTAGAAGGGATAAAGTCACCTTTTGAATGACATTATTTTAACAAGATATAAGTTAATTGCATGTATTGCCTCTGTTGAAAATGATGGCTGCCCAGAATCATATCATTTAGAGGCAGTACCTCCATTCCTCAAGCTTTAGAGTATTTATAGAAATGGTGAGACCTTAAGTATTCCATAAAGCAAGTGGGATTTCCAATGTTGAACACACATGGCTATGACAAAACGCCAGATACACAGGGGATAAAGATGACAAAGTCATTCTTTCTTAAAAACAAAACCCTGCGCTTGGAACCTCACTTCTCCCAGCAACAAGTCTATAAATTGCATTGCTAAAATAATTCACTGGCGTTCCTCTTCTCCACTCTGTGTTCCTTTCCCGCATCCGCTACCTAAGCAGAGCTGGGATCCCTTCACCTAACATTCTTAGCAACATGCACAGTACCCAGGCCCCAGGGGGTCTGGAAAAATGTTGGCTGAGTAAAGAAATAATGTTAACAAAAACAACAAGAAAGCATATATAAGTTGTTATTTACTTTTTCATCAGTGAATTAAAGAGATGAGTCTGGAAGATATGAATATACATTCCTTTGAGAGTACCAGAAATTCTGGGACTCTACATTCAAACATAGTATACCTTCCTGCAATGCCTACTTTCTATGAGGATTTTTGGTGTGTGGTTTTAAAAATACATTAAGCATGGGAATGTTTGTATCAACTTTATAAATAAAGCAAAAAGATGTTAAAAACTTCCAGGCTTCCAGTGAAGCCTTCTCAGTCAGGACACCAGCACTTCTAAGGTTTCTAATTTCTTCTCTTTCATTAACAAGGATATTTCAGCAAACACTTTGGAAAAAATGTTCTTCGTTGCATTTCTACTCACAGTGTTACAAATACTGAAATTAGAGTGGACATCAGCTTAATTTTGTATTGCCCATTCAGAATAGGCTTGAAGAAAAGTAGTATTTTTAAAGATAACCAAAAATACTTATTTTAAAAATGATTTTCATCCCATCACTTGCTAACTGCAACTTGACTTTTCTATAAAAACCTATGTTTGCCCCTAAATCTGTTACTTAGGACCTCTGGCAGACAATTGCATAATTCTTGAAGATCTGTTACTGCCTAAACTTAAAACAAAATAAAAGTCTTTACAAATTATTGTTAAATCTTATGCCAGGCATGGTGGGTCATGCCTGTAATCCCAGCACTTGGGAGGCTGAGGCAGGACGATCGCTGTGAGTTTGAGGCCAGCCTGGTCTACAAAGTGAGCTCAAGTCCAGCCTGAACCACATAGCGAGACCTTGTCTCAAAAAGACAAATTAAATTAAATTAAAAAATAAAAGCCTTAAAAAAAATAAATAAATAAAAGCCTTACTTTTCACCAATATGAAATATCTCCTACTCCTCCCAATTTTCTGGATTTGTGAGGTTATTATGTGAGGCAAATAATAGGAGCATCCTATTTCTTGAATGGAGAGATGGTCACATTGGTGTTAACTAAATGAGCAGAACATGTGACCATTAATCCTAATGTTAATTCCACTGGATTAAGAAAGGCCTAGCAGATTTGTAGAGCACGTTCCTGAGTGTGTCTAGGTGGGTCATGAGTGCTATATTTGATGCCTCTCTTGTGCTATTCCCTTGCTCTGTCCCTGGTTTCCATGAACTAAGTAGCTTTGCCCTGGAACACCTTTTCCACCATAAGGTCCCTGCTTTGGAGCCAACAGGCTATGGACTGAATTCCCCTAAACCATGAGCTAAATTAAAACCTTTCCTTTTTAAAACTGTAGGTGTTACATATTCGGTCTCAGGTACAGAAAAGCTACTAATACATGTTTACTCTGTGCACTATGCAGTACATATTTCACAATTAAAATGCTTAAGAAATAATTTGGTTCATAAGAGCATCATTTCCGTTCAGAAGAATGAGGAAAAAGAAGCAATCCAATGATTAAAATATTAATTCCCTGTCTAGGCATGGCTCAAAGATGAGTACCAAAGGCTTACTTAAAATTCAGCAGGGGGGCTGGGGATTTAGCTCAGCGGCAAAAGCGCCTGCCTGGCAAGCGCAAGGTCGTGAGTTCGGTTCCCGGTACCGGAGAAAAACCAAA